>NC_134270.1:6318983-6558983 GCF_031893055.1 Leptodactylus fuscus
TAGACACCCCCATACACATTACACAGAGACACCCCCATACACATTACACAGAGACACCCCCATACACATTAGATAGACACCCCCATACACATTACACAGAGACACCCCCATACACATTACACAGAGACACCCCCATACACATTACACAGAGACACCCCCATACACATTACACAGAGACACCCCCATACACATTACACAGAGACACCCCATACACATTACACAGAGACACCCCCATACACATTACACAGAGACACCCCCATACACATTACACAGAGACACCCCATACACATTACACAGAGACACCCCCATACACATTACACAGAGACACCCCCATACACATTACACAGAGACACCCCCATACACATTACACAGAGACACCCCATACACATTACACAGAGACACCCCATACACATTACACAGAGACACCCCCATACACATTACACAGAGACACCCCCATACACATTACACAGAGACACCCCCATACACATTACACAGAGACACCCCCATACACATTAGACAGGACACCCCCATACACATTACACAGAGACACCCCCATACACATTACACAGAGACACCCCCATACACATTACACAGAGACACCCCCATACACATTACACAGAGACACCCCCATACACATTACACAGAGACACCCCCATACACATTACACAGAGACACCCCCATACACATTACACAGAGACACCCCCATACACATTAGACTAGACACCCCCATACACATTACACAGAGACACCCCCATACACATTACACAGAGACACCCCCATACACATTACACAGAGACACCCCCATACACATTACACAGAGACACCCCCATACACATTACACAGAGACACCCCCATACACATTAACAGACACCCCCATACACATTAGACAGACACCCCCATACACATTACACAGAGACACCCCCATACACATTAGACAGACACCCCATACACATTACAGAGACACCCCCATACACATTACACAGAGACACCCCCATACACATTACACAGAGACACCCCATACACATTACACAGAGACACCCCCATACACATTAGATAGACACCCCCATACACATTACACAGAGACACCCCCATACACATTACACAGAGACACCCCCATACACATTAGACTGACACCCCCATACACATTAGACAGACACCCACATACACATTACACAGAGACACCCCATACACATTACACAGAGACACCCCATACACATTACAGAGACACCCCCATGCACATTACACAGAGACACCCCCATACACATTACACAGAGACACCCCCATACACATTACACAGAGACACCCCCATACACATTACACATAGATAGACACCCCCATACACATTACACAGAGACACCCCCATACACATTACACAGAGACACCCCCATACACATTACACAGAGACACCCCCATACACATTACACAGAGACACCCCCATACACATTACACAGAGACACCCCCATACACATTACACAGAGACACCCCCATACACATTACACAGAGACACCCCCATACACATTACACAGAGACACCCCCATACACATTACACAGAGACACCCCCATACACATTAGACAGACACCCCCATACACATTACACAGAGACACCCCCATACACATTACACAGAGACACCCCATACACATTACACAGAGACACCCCCATACACATTAGACAGACACCCCCATACACATTACAGAGAGACACCCCCATACACATTACACAGAGACACCCCATACACATTACACAGAGACACCCCCATACACATTACACAGAGACACCCCCATACACATTACACAGAGACACCCCCATACACATTACACAGAGACACCCCCATACACATTACACAGAGACACCCCCATACACATTACACAGAGACACCCCCATACACATTACACAGAGACACCCCCATACACATTACACAGAGACACCCCCATACACATTACACAGAGACACCCCCATACACATTACACAGAGACACCCCCATACACATTACACAGAGACACCCCCATACACATTAGATAGACACCCCCATACACATTACACAGAGACACCCCCATACACATTACACAGAGACACCCCCATACACATTACAGAGAGACACCCCCATACACATTACACAGAGACACCCCCATACACATTACACAGAGACACCCCCATACACATTACACAGAGACACCCCCATACACATTACACAGAGACACCCCCATACACATTACACAGAGACACCCCCATACACATTACACAGAGACACCCCCATACACATTACACAGAGACACCCCCATACACATTACACAGAGACACCCCCATACACATTACACAGAGACACCCCCATACACATTACACAGAGACACCCCCATACACATTACACAGAGACACCCCCATACACATTACACAGAGACACCCTCATACACATTACACAGAGACACCCCATACACATTACACAGAGACACCCCCATACACATTACACAGAGACACCCCATACACATTACACAGAGACACCCCATACACATTACACAGAGACACCCCCATACACATTACAGAGAGACACCCCCATACACATTACACAGAGACACCCCCATACACATTACACAGAGACACCCCCATACACATTACACAGAGACACCCCCATACACATTACACAGAGACACCCCCATACACATTACACAGAGACACCCCATACACATTACACAGAGACACCCCCATACACATTACACAGAGACACCCCCATACACATTACACAGAGACACCCCATACACATTACACAGAGACACCCCCATACACATTACACAGAGACACCCCCATACACATTACACAGAGACACCCCCATACACATTACACAGAGACACCCCATACACATTACACAGAGACACCCCCATACACATTACACAGAGACACCCCCATACACATTACACAGAGACACCCCCATACACATTACACAGAGACACCCCCATACACATTACACAGAGACACCCCCATACACATTACACAGAGACACCCCCATACACATTAGACTGACACCCCATACACATTAGATAGACACCCACATACACATTACACAGAGACACCCCATACACATTACACAGAGACACCCCATACACATTACACAGAGACACCCCATACACATTACACAGAGACACCCCATACACATTACACAGAGACACCCCCATACACATTACACAGAGACACCCCATACACATTACACAGAGACACCCCATCACATTACCAGAGACACCCCATACACATTAGACAGAGACACCCCATACACATTACACAGAGACACCCCCATACACATTACACAGAGACACCCCCATACACATTAGATAGACACCCCCATACACATTACACAGGGACACCCCCATACACATTACACAGGGACACCCCCATACACATTACACAGAGACACCCCCATACACATTAGACTGACACCCCCATACACATTAGATAGACACCCACATACACATTACACAGAGACACCCCCATACACATTACACAGAGACACCCCATACACATTACACAGAGACACCCCATACACATTACACAGAGACACCCCATACACATTAGACAGAGACACCCCCATACACATTACACAGAGACACCCCACATACACATTACACAGAGACAACCCCCATACACATTAGACAGAGACACCCCATACACATTACACAGAGACACCCCCATACACATTACACAGAGACACCCCCATACACATTAGATAGACACCCCCATACACATTACACAGGGACACCCCCATACACATTACACAGAGACACCCCCATACACATTACACAGGGACACCCCCATACACATTACACAGGGACACCCCCAAACACATTACACAGAGACACCCCCATACACATTACACAGAGACACCCCCATACACATTACACAGAGACACCCCATACACATTACACAGAGACACCCCCATACACATTACACAGAGACACCCCATACACATTACACAGAGACACCCCCATACACATTACACAGAGACACCCCCATACACATTACACAGAGACACCCCATACACATTACACAGAGACACCCCCATACACATTAGACAGAGACACCCCCATACACATTACACAGAGACACCCCATACACATTACACAGAGACACCCCCATACACATTAGACAGAGAAACCCCATACACATTACACAGAGACACCCCCATACACATTACACAGAGACACCCCCATACACATTAGATAGACACCCCCATACACATTACACAGGGACACCCCCATACACATTACACAGAGACACCCCCATACACATTACACAGAGACACCCCCATACACATTACACAGGGACACCCCCAACACATTACACAGAGACACCCCCATACACATTAGACAGACACCCACATACACATTACAGAGACACCCCCATACACATTAGACTGACACCCCCATACACATTACACAGAGACACCCCATACACATTACACAGGGACACCCCCATACACATTACACAGAGACACCCCCATACACATTACACAGAGACACCCCCATACACATTACACAGAGACACCCCCATACACATTACACAGAGACACCCCCATACACATTAGACTGACACCCCCATACACATTAGATAGACACCCACATACACATTACACAGAGACACCCCCATGCACATTACACAGAGACACCCCATACACATTAGACTGACACCCCCATACACATTAGATAGACACCCACATACACATTACACAGAGACACCCCCATACACATTACACAGAGACACCCCATACACATTACACAGAGACACCCCATACACATTACACAGAGACACCCCCATACACATTACACAGAGACACCCCATACACATTACACAGAGACACCCCCATACACATTACACAGAGACACCCCATACACATTACACAGAGACACCCCCATACACATTACACAGAGACACCCCCATACACATTACACAGAGACACCCCCATACACATTACACAGAGACACCCCATACACATTACACAGAGACACCCCATACACATTACACAGAGACACCCCATACACATTACACAGAGACACCCCCATACACATTACACAGAGACACCCCATACACATTACACAGAGACACCCCCATACACATTAGACAGACACCCCCATACACATTACAGAGAGACACCCCCATGCACATTACACAGAGACACCCCATACACATTACACAGAGACACCCCCATACACATTACACAGAGACACCCCCATACACATTACACAGAGACACCCCATACACATTACACAGAGACACCCCATACACATTACACAGAGACACCCCCATACACATTAGACAGAGACACCCCCATACACATTACAGAGAGACACCCCCATGCACATTACACAGAGACACCCCCATACACATTACACAGAGACACCCCATACACATTACACAGAGACACCCCCATACACATTACACAGAGACACCCCCATGCACATTACAGAGACACCCCCATACACATTACACAGGGACACCCCCATACACATTACACAGAGACACCCCCATACACATTACACAGAGACACCCCCATACACATTACACAGAGACACCCCCATACACATTACACAGAGACACCCCCATACACATTACACAGAGACACCCCCATACACATTACACAGAGACACCCCCATACACATTACACAGAGACACCCCCATACACATTACACAGAGACACCCCATACACATTACACAGAGACACCCCCATACACATTACACAGAGACACCCCCATACACATTACACAGAGACACCCCATACACATTACACAGAGACACCCCCATACACATTACACAGAGACACCCCCATACACATTACACAGAGACACCCCATACACATTACACAGAGACACCCCCATACACATTAGACAGAGACACCCCCATACACATTACAGAGAGACACCCCCATGCACATTACACAGAGACACCCCATACACATTACACAGAGACACCCCCATACACATTACACAGAGACACCCCCATACACATTACACAGAGACACCCCATACACATTACACAGAGACACCCCCATACACATTACACAGAGACACCCCCATACACATTACACAGAGACACCCCCATACACATTACACAGAGACACCCCATACACATTACACAGAGACACCCCCATACACATTACACAGAGACACCCCATACACATTACACAGAGACACCCCATACACATTACACAGAGACACCCCATACACATTACACAGAGACACCCCCATACACATTACACAGAGACACCCCCATACACATTACACAGAGACACCCCCATACACATTACACAGAGACACCCCCATACACATTACACAGAGACACCCCATACACATTACACAGAGACACCCCATACACATTACACAGAGACACCCCCATACACATTACACAGAGACACCCCCATACACATTACACAGAGACACCCCCATACACATTACACAGAGACACCCCCATACACATTACACAGAGACACCCCATACACATTACACAGAGACACCCCATACACATTAGATAGACACCCCCATACACATTACACAGAGACACCCCCATACACATTAGATAGACACCCCCATACACATTACACAGAGACACCCCATACACATTACACAGAGACACCCCCATACACATTACACAGAGACACCCCCATACACATTACACAGAGACACCCCCATACACATTACACAGAGACACCCCCATACACATTACACAGAGACACCCCCATACACATTACACAGAGACACCCCCATACACATTACACAGAGACACCCCCATACACATTACACAGAGACACCCCCATACACATTACACAGAGACACCCCCATACACATTACACAGAGACACCCCCATACACATTACACAGAGACACCCCGATACACATTACACAGAGACACCCCCATACACATTACACAGAGACACCCCCATACACATTACACAGAGACACCCCCATACACATTACACAGAGACACCCCCATACACATTAGACAGACACCCCCATACACATTACACAGAGACACCCCCATACACATTACACAGAGACACCCCCATACACATTACACAGAGACACCCCCATACACATTACACAGAGACACCCCCATACACATTACACAGAGACACCCCATACACATTAGACTGACACCCCCATACACATTAGATAGACACCCACATACACATTACACAGAGACACCCCCATGCACATTACACAGAGACACCCCATACACATTACACAGAGACACCCCCATACACATTACACAGAGACACCCCCATACACATTAGATAGACACCCCATACACATTACACAGAGACACCCCCATACACATTACACAGAGACACCCCATACACATTAGACTGACACCCCCATACACATTAGATAGACACCCACATACACATTACACAGAGACACCCCCATGCACATTACACAGAGACACCCCATACACATTACACAGAGACACCCCATACACATTAGACTGACACCCCCATACACATTAGATAGACACCCACATACACATTACACAGAGACACCCCCATGCACATTACACAGAGACACCCCATACACATTACACAGAGACACCCCATACACATTACACAGAGACACCCCCATACACATTACACAGGGACACCCCCATACACATTACACAGAGACACCCCATACACATTACACAGAGACACCCCATACACATTACACAGAGACACCCCCATACACATTAGACAGAGACACCCCATACACATTACACAGAGACACCCCCATACACATTACACAGAGACACCCAAATACACATTACACAGAGACACCCCCATACACATTACACAGAGACACCCCCATACACATTAGATAGACACCCCCATACACATTACACAGAGACACCCCATACACATTACACAGAGACACCCCCATACACATTACACAGGACACCCCCAAACACATTACACAGAGACACCCCCATACACATTAGACTGACACCCCCATACACATTACACAGAGACACCCCCATACACATTAGATAGACACCCCCATACACATTACACAGAGACACCCCATACACATTACACAGAGACACCCCCATACACATTACACAGGGACACCCCCATACACATTACACAGAGACACCCCCATACACATTACACAGAGACACCCCCATACACATTACACAGGGACACCCCCAAACACATTACACAGAGACACCCCCATACACATTAGACTGACACCCCCATACACATTACACAGAGACACCCCATACACATTACACAGGGACACCCCCATACACATTACACAGAGACACCCCCATACACATTACACAGAGACACCCCCATACACATTACACAGAGACACCCCATACACATTACACAGAGACACCCCATACACATTACAGAGACACCCCATACACATTAGACAGAGACACCCCCATGCACATTACACAGAGACACCCCCATGCACATTACACAGAGACACCCCCATACACATTAGATAGACACCCCCATACACATTACACAGAGACACCCCCATACACATTACACAGAGACACCCCCATACACATTACACAGAGACACCCCCATACACATTACACAGAGACACCCCCATACACATTACACAGAGACACCCCCATACACATTAGATAGACACCCCCATACACATTACACAGAGACACCCCCATACACATTACACAGAGACACCCCCATACACATTACACAGAGACACCCCCATACACATTAGATAGACACCCCCATACACATTACACAGAGACACCCACATACACATTACACAGAGACACCCCATACACATTACACAGAGACACCCCCATACACATTACACAGAGACACCCCCATACACATTACACAGAGACACCCCATACACATTACACAGAGACACCCCCATACACATTACACAGAGACACCCCATACACATTACAGAGAGACACCCACATACACATTACACAGAGACACCCCCATACACATTAGATAGACACCCCCATACACATTACACAGAGACACCCCATACACATTAGATAGACACCCCCATACACATTACACAGAGACACCCCATACACATTAGACAGACACCCCCATACACATTACACAGAGACACCCCCATACACATTACACAGAGACACCCCCATACACATTAGATAGACACCCCCATACACATTACACAGAGACACCCCATACACATTAGACAGACACCCCCATACACATTACACAGAGACACCCCCATACACATTACACAGAGACACCCCCATACACATTAGATAGACACCCCCATACACATTAGATAGACACCCCCATACACATTACACAGAGACACCCCCATACACATTACACAGAGACACCCCCATACACATTACACAGAGACACCCCCATACACATTACACAGAGACACCCCCATACACATTAGATAGACACCCCATACACATTACACAGAGACACCCCCATACACATTACACAGAGACACCCCCATACACATTAGACAGAGACACCCCCATACACATTAGATAGACACCCCATACACATTACACAGAGACACCCCCATACACATTACACAGAGACACCCCATACACATTACACAGAGACACCCCCATACACATTACACAGAGACACCCCCATACACATTACACAGGGACACCCCCAAACACATTACACAGAGACACCCCCATACACATTAGATAGACACCCACATACACATTACACAGAGACACCCCCATACACATTAGATAGACACCCCATACACATTACACAGAGACACCCCCATACACATTACACAGAGACACCCCCATACACATTAGACAGAGACACCCCATACACATTACACAGAGACACCCCCATACACATTACACAGGGACACCCCCAAACACATTACACAGAGACACCCCCATACACATTAGATAGACACCCACATACACATTACACAGAGACACCCCCATACACATTAGATAGACACCCCATACACATTACACAGAGACACCCCCATACACATTACACAGAGACACCCCCATACACATTAGACAGAGACACCCCATACACATTACACAGAGACACCCCATACACATTAGATAGACACCCACATACACATTACACAGAGACACCCCCATACACATTACACAGAGACACCCCCATACACATTAGATAGACACCCACATACACATTACACAGAGACACCCACATACACATTACACAGAGACACCCCCATACACATTACACAGAGACACCCCATACACATTACACAGAGACACCCCCATACACATTAGATAGACACCCCCATACACATTACACAGAGACACCCCCATACACATTACACAGAGACACCCCCATACACATTACACAGAGACACCCCATACACATTAGATAGACACCCACATACACATTACACAGAGACACCCCCATACACATTACACAGAGACACCCCCATACACATTACACAGAGACACCCCCATACACATTACACAGAGACACCCCATACACATTAGATAGACACCCACATACACATTACACAGAGACACCCCCATACACATTACACAGAGACACCCCCATACACATTAGATAGACACCCACATACACATTACACAGAGACACCCACATACACATTACACAGAGACACCCCCATACACATTACACAGAGACACCCCATACACATTACACAGAGACACCCCCATACACATTACACAGAGACACCCCATACACATTACACAGAGACACCCCCATACACATTAGATAGACACCCCCATACACATTACACAGAGACACCCCCATACACATTACACAGAGACACCCCCATACACATTACACAGAGACACCCCCATACACATTACACAGAGACACCCCATACACATTACACAGAGACACCCCCATACACATTAGATAGACACCCCCATACACATTACACAGAGACACCCCCATACACATTACACAGAGACACCCCCATACACATTACACAGAGACACCCCCATACACATTACACAGAGACACCCCATACACATTACACAGAGACACCCCCATACACATTAGATAGACACCCCCATACACATTACACAGAGACACCCCCATACACATTACACAGAGACACCCCCATACACATTACACAGAGACACCCCCATACACATTACACAGAGACACCCCCATACACATTACACAGAGACACCCCCATACACATTACACAGAGACACCCCCATACACATTAGATAGACACCCCCATACACATTACACAGAGACACCCCCATACACATTACACAGAGACACCCCCATACACATTACACAGAGACACCCCCATACACATTACACAGAGACACCCCCATACACATTAGATAGACACCCCCATACACATTACACAGAGACACCCCATACACATTAGACAGACACCCCCATACACATTACACAGAGACACCCCCATACACATTACACAGAGACACCCCCATACACATTACACAGAGACACCCCCATACACATTACACAGAGACACCCCCATACACATTAGATAGACACCCACATACACATTAGACAGAGACACCCCCATACACATTACACAGAGACACCCCCATACACATTAGATAGACACCCCCATACACATTACACAGAGACACCCCCATACACATTAGACAGAGACACCCCCATACACATTACACAGAGACACCCCCATACACATTAGACAGACACCCCATACACATTACACAGAGACACCCCCATACACATTACACAGAGACACCCCCATACACATTACACAGAGACACCCCCATACACATTAGATAGACACCCCCATACACATTAGATAGACACCCCCATACACATTACACAGAGACACCCCCATACACATTACACAGAGACACCCCCATACACATTAGATAGACACCCCCATACACATTACAGAGACACCCCCATACACATTACACAGAGACACCCCCATACACATTACACAGAGACACCCCCATACACATTACACAGAGACACCCCCATACACATTAGATAGACACCCCATACACATTACACAGAGACACCCCCATACACATTACACAGAGACACCCCCATACACATTACACAGAGACACCCCCATACACATTACACAGAGACACCCCCATACACATTACAGAGACACCCCCATACACATTACAGAGACACCCCCATACACATTACACAGAGACACCCCCATACACATTAGATAGACACCCCCATACACATTACAGAGACACCCCCATACACATTAGACAGAGACACCCCCATACACATTAGATAGACACCCAAATACACATTACACAGAGACACCCCCATACACATTACACAGAGACACCCCCATACACATTACACAGAGACACCCCCATACACATTACACAGAGACACCCCCATACACATTAGATAGACACCCCATACACATTACACAGAGACACCCCCATACACATTACACAGAGACACCCCCATACACATTAGACAGAGACACCCCATACACATTACACAGAGACACCCCCATACACATTACACAGAGACACCCCCATACACATTAGATAGACACCCAAATACACATTACACAGAGACACCCCCATACACATTACACAGAGACACCCCCATACACATTACACAGAGACACCCCCATACACATTACACAGAGACACCCCATACACATTAGACAGACACCCCCATACACATTACAGAGACACCCCCATACACATTACAGAGAGACACCCCCATACACATTACAGACAGACACCCCCATACACATTACAGAGACACCCCCATACACATTACACAGAGACACCCCATACACATTAGATAGACACCCCCATACACATTACACAGAGACACCCCCATACACATTACACAGAGACACCCCCATACACATTACACAGAGACACCCCATACACATTACACAGAGACACCCCCATACACATTACACAGAGACACCCCCATACACATTACACAGAGACACCCCCATACACATTACACAGAGACACCCCCATACACATTACACAGAGACACCCCCATACACATTACACAGAGACACCCCCATACACATTACACAGAGACACCCCATACACATTAGACAGACACCCACATACACATTACACAGAGACACCCCCATACACATTACACAGAGACACCCCATACACATTAGATAGACACCCCCATACACATTACACAGAGACACCCCCATACACATTACACAGAGACACCCCCATACACATTACACAGAGACACCCCCATACACATTACACAGAGACACCCCCATACACATTACACAGAGACACCCCCATACACATTACACAGAGACACCCCCATACACATTACACAGAGACACCCCCATACACATTAGATAGACACCCCCATACACATTACACAGAGACACCCCCATACACATTACACAGAGACACCCCCATACACATTAGATAGACACCCCCATACACATTACACAGAGACACCCCCATACACATTACACAGAGACACCCCCATACACATTAGATAGACACCCACATACACATTACACAGAGACACCCCATACACATTACACAGAGACACCCCCATACACATTACACAGAGACACCCCCATACACATTAGATAGACACCCCCATACACATTACACAGAGACACCCCCATACACATTACACAGAGACACCCCCATACACATTAGATAGACACCCCCATACACATTACACAGAGACACCCCATACACATTAGACAGACACCCCCATACACATTACACAGAGACACCCCCATACACATTACACAGAGACACCCCATACACATTACACAGAGACACCCCCATACACATTACACAGAGACACCCCATACACATTAGACAGACACCCCCATACACATTACACAGAGACACCCCCATACACATTACACAGAGACACCCCCATACACATTACACAGAGACACCCCCATACACATTAGATAGACACCCCCATACACATTACACAGAGACACCCCCATACACATTAGATAGACACCCCCATACACATTAGATAGACACCCCATACACATTACACAGAGACACCCCCATACACATTACACAGAGACACCCCCATACACATTAGATAGACACCCACATACACATTACACAGAGACACCCCCATACACATTAGATAGACACCCACATACACATTACACAGAGACACCCCCATACACATTACACAGAGACACCCCCATACACATTAGATAGACACCCCCATGCACATTACACAGAGACACCCCCATACACATTACAGAGACACCCCCATACACATTAGACAGAGACACCCCCATACACATTAGACAGAGACACCCCCATACACATTACACAGAGACACCCCCATACACATTACACAGAGACACCCCCATACACATTACACAGAGACACCCCCATACACATTACACAGAGACACCCCATACACATTACACAGAGACACCCCCATACACAT
This sequence comes from Leptodactylus fuscus, assembly GCF_031893055.1. Lineage (NCBI taxonomy): Eukaryota > Metazoa > Chordata > Amphibia > Anura > Leptodactylidae > Leptodactylus > Leptodactylus fuscus. Next base: position 6,333,349 of record NC_134270.1, read on the forward strand.
TACACAGAGACACCCCCATACACATTACACAGAGACACCCCCATACACATTACACAGAGACACCCCCATACACATTAGATAGACACCCCCATACACATTAGACAGAGACACCCCCATACACATTACACAGAGACACCCCCATACACATTAGATAGACACCCCCATGCACATTACACAGAAACACCCCCATACACATTACACAGAGACACCCCCATACACATTAGACAGAGACACCCCATACACATTACAGAGAGACACCCACATACACATTACACAGAGACACCCCCATACACATTACACAGAGACACCCCCATACACATTACACAGAGACACCCCCATACACATTAGATAGACACCCCATACACATTACACAGAGACACCCCCATACACATTACACAGAGACACCCCCATACACATTAGATAGACACCCAAATACACATTACACAGAGACACCCCCATACACATTACACAGAGACACCCCCATACACATTACACAGAGACACCCCCATACACATTACACAGAGACACCCCCATACACATTAGATAGACACCCCCATACACATTACACAGAGACACCCCCATACACATTACACAGAGACACCCCCATACACATTAGACAGAGACACCCCATACACATTACACAGAGACACCCCATACACATTAGATAGACACCCAAATACACATTACACAGAGACACCCCATACACATTACACAGAGACACCCCCATACACATTACACAGAGACACCCCATACACATTACAGAGACACCCCCATACACATTACACAGAGACACCCCCATACACATTACACAGAGACACCCCATACACATTAGACAGACACCCACATACACATTACACAGAGACACCCCCATACACATTACACAGAGACACCCCCATACACATTACACAGAGACACCCCATACACATTAGATAGACACCCCCATACACATTACACAGAGACACCCAAATACACATTACACAGAGACACCCCCATACACATTACACAGAGACACCCCCATACACATTACACAGAGACACCCCCATACACATTACAGAGAGACACCCCCATACACATTACACAGAGACACCCCCATACACATTACACAGAGACACCCCCATACACATTACACAGAGACACCCCCATACACATTACACAGAGACACCCCCATACACATTACACAGAGACACCCCCATACACATTACACAGAGACACCCCCATACACATTACACAGAGACACCCCCATACACATTACACAGAGACACCCCATACACATTACACAGAGACACCCCATACACATTACACAGAGACACCCCATACACATTACACAGAGACACCCCCATACACATTACACAGAGACACCCCCATACACATTAGATAGACACCCACATACACATTACACAGAGACACCCCCATACACATTACACAGAGACACCCCCATACACATTACACAGAGACACCCCCATACACATTAGATAGACACCCACATACACATTACACAGAGACACCCCCATACACATTACACAGAGACACCCCCATACACATTACACAGAGACACCCCCATACACATTAGATAGACACCCACATACACATTACACAGAGACACCCCCATACACATTACACAGAGACACCCCCATACACATTACACAGAGACACCCCCATACACATTACACAGAGACACCCCCATACACATTACACAGAGACACCCCCATACACATTAGATAGACACCCCCATACACATTACACAGAGACACCCCCATACACATTACACAGAGACACCCCCATACACATTACACAGAGACACCCCATACACATTACACAGAGACACCCCCATACACATTACACAGAGACACCCCATACACATTAGACAGACACCCCCATACACATTACACAGAGACACCCCCATACACATTACACAGAGACACCCCCATACACATTACACAGAGACACCCCCATACACATTAGATAGACACCCCCATACACATTACACAGAGACACCCCCATACACATTAGATAGACACCCCCATACACATTAGATAGACACCCCCATACACATTACACAGAGACACCCCATACACATTACACAGAGACACCCCCATACACATTACACAGAGACACCCCCATACACATTACACAGAGACACCCCCATACACATTACACAGAGACACCCCCATACACATTACAGATAGACACCCACATACACATTACACAGAGACACCCCCATACACATTACACAGAGACACCCCCATACACATTAGATAGACACCCCCATGCACATTACACAGAGACACCCCCATACACATTACAGAGACACCCCCATACACATTAGACAGAGACACCCCCATACACATTAGACAGAGACACCCCCATGCACATTACACAGAGACACCCCCATACACATTACACAGAGACACCCCCATACACATTACACAGAGACACCCCCATGCACATTACACAGAGACACCCCCATACACATTACACAGAGACACCCCCATACACATTACACAGAGACACCCCCATACACATTACACAGAGACACCCCCATACACATTACACAGAGACACCCCCATACACATTACACAGAGACACCCCCATACACATTACACAGAGACACCCCCATACACATTACACAGAGACACCCCCATACACATTAGATAGACACCCCCATACACATTAGACAGAGACACCCCCATACACATTACACAGAGACACCCCCATACACATTAGATAGACACCCCCATGCACATTACACAGAGACACCCCCATACACATTAGATAGACACCCCCATACACATTACACAGAGACACCCCCATACACATTACACAGAGACACCCCCATACACATTAGATAGACACCCCCATGCACATTACACAGAGACACCCCCATACACATTAGATAGACACCCCATACACATTACACAGAGACACCCCCATACACATTACACAGAGACACCCCCATACACATTAGATAGACACCCCCATGCACATTACACAGAGACACCCCCATACACATTAGATAGACACCCCATACACATTACACAGAGACACCCCCATACACATTACACAGAGACACCCCCATACACATTAGATAGACACCCCCATACACATTACACAGAGACACCCCCATACACATTACACAGAGACACCCCCATACACATTACACAGAGACACCCCCATACACATTACACAGAGACACCCCCATACACATTACACAGAGACACCCCCATACACATTACACAGAGACACCCCCATACACATTACACAGAGACACCCCCATACACATTACACAGAGACACCCCCATACACATTACACAGAGACACCCCCATACACATTAGATAGACACCCCCATACACATTACAGAGACACCCCCATACACATTAGACAGACACCCACATACACATTACAGAGACACCCCATACACATTACACAGAGACACCCCCATACACATTACACAGAGACACCCCCATACACGTTACACAGAGACACCCCCATACACATTAGATAGACACCCCCATACACATTACACAGAGACACCCCCATACACATTACACAGAGACACCCCCATACACATTACACAGAGACACCGAGACACCCCCATACACATTACAGAGACACCCCCATACACATTACACAGAGACACCCCAATACACATTAGACAGACACCCCCATACACATTACACAGAGACACCCCCATACACATTACACAGAGACACCCCCATACACATTAGATAGACACCCCCATACACATTACACAGAGACACCCCCATACACATTACACAGAGACACCCCCATACACATTACACAGAGACACCCCCATACACATTACACAGAGACACCCCATACACATTAGACAGAGACACCCCCATACACATTACACAGAGACACCCCCATACACATTACACAGAGACACCCCATACACATTACACAGAGACACCCCCATACACATTACACAGAGACACCCCATACACATTACACAGAGACACCCCCCATACACATTAGACAGACACCCACATACACATTAGACAGAGACACCCCCATACACATTACACAGAGACACCCCCATACACATTACAGAGAGACACCCCCATACACATTAGACAGACACCCACATACACATTACACAGAGACACCCCCATACACATTACACAGAGACACCCCCATACACATTACACAGAGACACCCCCATACACATTACACAGAGACACCCCCCATACACATAACACAGAGACACCCCATACGCATTACACAGAGACACCCCCATACACATTAGACAGACACCCACATACACATTACACAGAGACACCCCCATACACATTAGACTGACACCCCCATACACATTACACAGAGACACCCCCATACACATTACACAGAGACACCCCATACACATTACACAGAGACACCCCCATACAAATTAGACAGACACCCCCATACACATTACACAGAGACACCCCCCATACACATTACACAGGGACACCCCCATACACATTAGATAGACACCCCCATACACATTACACAGAGACACCCCCATACACATTACACAGAGACACCCCCATACACATTACACAGAGACACCCCCATACACATTACACAGAGACACCCCCCATACACATTACACAGAGACACCCCCATACACATTAGACAGACACCCACATACACATTACACAGAGACACCCCCATACACATTAGACTGACACCCCCCATACACATTACACAGAGACACCCCATACACATTACACAGAGACACCCCATACACATTACACAGAGACACCCCCATACAAATTAGACAGACACCCCCATACACATTACACAGAGACACCCCCATACACATTACACAGGGACACCCCCATACACATTAGATAGACACCCCCATACACATTAGATAGACACCCCCATACACATTACACAGAGACACCCCCATACACATTACACAGAGACACCCCATACACATTACACAGAGACACCCCCATACACATTACACAGAGACACCCCCATACACATTACACAGAGACACCCCCATACACATTAGATAGACACCCAAATACACATTACACAGAGACACCCCCATGCACATTACACAGAGACACCCCCATACACATTACACAGAGACACCCCCATACACATTACACAGAGACACCCCCATACACATTACACAGAGACACCCCCATACACATTACACAGAGACACCCCATACACATTAGATAGACACCCCCATACACATTACACAGAGACACCCCCATACACATTAGACTGACACCCCCATACACATTACACAGAGACACCCCCATACACATTACACAGAGACACCCCCATACACATTACACAGAGACACCCCCAAACACATTACACAGAGACACCCCCATACACATTACACAGAGACACCCCATACACATTACACAGAGACACCCCCATACACATTACACAGAGACACCCCATACACATTACACAGAGACACCCCATACACATTACACAGAGACACCCCCATACACATTACACAGAGACACCCCCATACACATTACACAGAGACACCCCCATACACATTAGATAGACACCCAAATACACATTACACAGAGACACCCCCCATGCACATTACACAGAGACACCCCCATACACATTACACAGAGACACCCCATACACATTAGATAGACACCCCCATACACATTAGATAGACACCCCCCATACACATTACACAGAGACACCCCATACACATTACACAGAGACACCCCCATACACATTACACAGGGACACCCCCATACACATTAGACTGACACCCCCCATACACATTACACAGAGACACCCCATACACATTACACAGAGGACACCCCCATACACATTACACAGAGACACCCCCATACACATTATACAGGGACACCCCCATACACATTACACAGAGACACCCCCATACACATTACACAGAGACACCCCATACACATTACACAGAGACACCCCCATACACATTACACAGAGACACCCCCCATACACATTAGATAGACACCCCCATGCACATTACACAGAGACACCCCCATACACATTAGATAGACACCCCATACACATTACACAGAGACACCCCCATACACATTACACAGAGACACCCCCCATACACATTAGATAGACACCCCCATGCACATTACACAGAGACACCCCCATACACATTAGATAGACACCCCCATACACATTAGATAGACACCCCCATACACATTACACAGAGACACCCCATACACATTACACAGAGACACCCCCATACACATTACACAGGGACACCCCCATACACATTAGACTGACACCCCCATACACATTACACAGAGACACCCCATACACATTACACAGAGACACCCCCATACACATTACACAGAGACACCCCCATACACATTATACAGGGACACCCCCATACACATTACACAGAGACACCCCCATACACATTACACAGAGACACCCCCATACACATTACACAGAGACACCCCCCATACACATTACACAGAGACACCCCCATACACATTAGATAGACACCCCCATGCACATTACACAGAGACACCCCCATACACATTAGATAGACACCCCCATACACATTACACAGAGACACCCCCATACACATTACACAGAGACACCCCCATACACATTAGATAGACACCCCCATGCACATTACACAGAGACACCCCCATACACATTAGATAGACACCCCATACACATTACACAGAGACACCCCCATACACATTACACAGAGACACCCCCATACACATTACACAGAGACACCCCCATACACATTACACAGAGACACCCCCATACACATTACACAGAGACACCCCCATACACATTACACAGAGACACCCCATACACATTACACAGAGACACCCCCATACACATTACACAGGGACACCCCCATACACATTAGACTGACACCCCCATACACATTACACAGAGACACCCCCATACACATTACACAGAGACACCCCCCATACACATTACACAGAGACACCCCCATACACATTATACAGGGACACCCCCATACACATTACACAGAGACACCCCCATACACATTACACAGAGACACCCCATACACATTACACAGAGACACCCCCATACACATTACACAGAGACACCCCCATACACATTAGATAGACACCCCCATGCACATTACACAGAGACACCCCCATACACATTAGATAGACACCCCATACACATTACACAGAGACACCCCCATACACATTACACAGAGACACCCCATACACATTACACAGAGACACCCCACCATACACATTACACAGAGACACCCCCATACACATTAGATAGACACCCCCATGCACATTACACAGAGACACCCCATACACATTAGATAGACACCCCCATACACATTAGATAGACACCCCCATACACATTACACAGAGACACCCCATACACATTACACAGAGACACCCCCATACACATTACACAGGGACACCCCCATACACATTAGACTGACACCCCCATACACATTACACAGAGGACACCCCATACACATTACACAGAGACACCCCCATACACATTACACAGAGACACCCCCATACACATTATACAGGGACACCCCCATACACATTACACAGAGACACCCCCATACACATTACACAGAGACACCCCATACACATTACACAGAGACACCCCCATACACATTACACAGAGACACCCCCATACACATTAGATAGACACCCCCATGCACATTACACAGAGACACCCCCATACACATTAGATAGACACCCCATACACATTACACAGAGACACCCCCATAACACATTACACAGAGACACCCCCATACACATTAGATAGACACCCCCCATGCACATTACACAGAGACACCCCCATACACATTAGATAGACACCCCATACACATTACACAGAGACACCCCCATACACATTACACAGAGACACCCCCATACACATTACACAGAGACACCCCCATACACATTACACAGAGGACACCCCCATACACATTACACAGAGACACCCCCATACACATTACACAGAGACACCCCATACACATTACACAGAGACACCCCCATACACATTACACAGGGACACCCCCATACACATTAGACTGACACCCCCATACACATTACACAGAGACACCCCATACACATTACACAGAGACACCCCCATACACATTACACAGAGACACCCCCATACACATTATACAGGGACACCCCCATACACATTACACAGAGACACCCCCATACACATTACACAGAGACACCCCATACACATTACACAGAGACACCCCCATACACATTACACAGAGACACCCCCATACACATTAGATAGACACCCCCATGCACATTACACAGAGACACCCCCATACACATTAGATAGACACCCCATACACATTACACAGAGGACACCCCCATACACATTACACAGAGACACCCCCATACACATTAGATAGACACCCCCATGCACATTACACAGAGACACCCCATACACATTAGATAGACACCCCCATACACATTAGATAGACACCCCCATACACATTACACAGAGACACCCCATACACAGTACACAGAGACACCCCCATACACATTACACAGGGACACCCCCATACACATTAGACTGACACCCCCATACACATTACACAGAGACACCCCCATACACATTACACAGAGACACCCCCATACACATTACACAGAGACACCCCCATACACATTATACAGGGACACCCCCATACACATTACACAGAGACACCCCCATACACATTACACAGAGGACACCCCCATACACATTACACAGAGACACCCCCATACACATTACACAGAGACACCCCCATACACATTAGATAGACACCCCATGCACATTACACAGAGACACCCCCATACACATTAGATAGACACCCCATACACATTACACAGAGACACCCCCATACACATTACACAGAGACACCCCCCATACACATTAGATAGACACCCCCCATGCACATTACACAGAGACACCCCCATACACATTAGATAGACACCCCATACACATTACACAGAGACACCCCCATACACATTACACAGAGACACCCCCATACACATTACACAGAGACACCCCCATACACATTAGATAGACACCCCCATACACATTACACAGGGACACCCCCATACACATTAGACTGACACCCCCATACACATTACACAGAGACACCCCCATACACATTACACAGAGACACCCCCATACACATTACACAGAGACACCCCCATACACATTATACAGGGACAACCCCCATACACATTACACAGAGACACCCCCATACACATTACACAGAGACACCCCATACACATTACACAGAGACACCCCCATACACATTACACAGAGACACCCCCATACACATTAGATAGACACCCCCATGCACATTACACAGAGACACCCCCATACACATTAGATAGACACCCCCATACACATTACACAGAGACACCCCCATACACATTACACAGAGACACCCCCATACACATTAGATAGACACCCCCATGCACATTACACAGAGACACCCCCATACACATTAGATAGACACCCCATACACATTACACAGAGACACCCCCATACACATTACACAGAGACACCCCCATACACATTACACAGAGACACCCCCATACACATTACACAGAGACACCCCCATACACATTACACAGAGACACCCCCATACACATTACACAGAGACACCCCATACACATTACACAGAGACACCCCCATACACATTACACAGAGACACCCCCATACACATTACACAGAGACACCCCCATACACATTAGATAGACACCCCCATACACATTACACAGAGACACCCCCATACACATTACACAGAGACACCCCCATACACATTACACAGAGACACCCCCATACACATTACACAGAGACACCCCCATACACATTACACAGAGACACCCCCATACACATTACACAGAGACACCCCCATACACATTACACAGAGACACCCCCATACACATTACACAGAGACACCCCCATACACATTACACAGAGACACCCCCATACACATTAACAGAGATACACCCCCATACACATTACACAGAGACACCCCCATACACATTACACAGAGACACCCCATACACATTACACAGAGACACCCCCATACACATTAGATAGACACCCCCATGCACATTACACAGAGACACCCCCATACACATTACACAGAGACACCCCCATACACATTACACAGAGACACCCCCATACACATTACACAGAGACACCCCATACACATTAGACAGAGACACCCCCATACACATTACACAGAGACACCCCCATACACATTACACAGAGACACCCCCATACACATTACACAGAGACACCCCATACACATTACACAGAGACACCCCATACACATTAGACAGAGACACCCCCATACACATTACACAGAGACACCCCCATACACATTACACAGAGACACCCCATACACATTACACAGAGACACCCCCATACACATTACACAGAGACACCCCCATACACATTAGATAGACACCCCCATACACATTACAGAGACACCCCCATACACATTAGACAGACACCCACATACACATTACAGAGACACCCCATACACATTACACAGAGACACCCCCATACACATTACACAGAGACACCCCCATACACGTTACACAGAGACACCCCCATACACATTACACAGAGACACCCCATACACATTACACAGAGACACCCCCATACACATTACACAGAGACACCCCCATACACATTAGATAGACACCCCCATGCACATTACACAGAGACACCCCCATACACATTAGATAGACACCCCCATACACATTACACAGAGACACCCCCATACACATTACACAGAGACACCCCCATACACATTACACAGAGACACCCCCATACACATTACACAGAGACACCCCCATACACATTACACAGAGACACCCCCATACACATTACACAGAGACACCCCATACACATTACACAGAGACACCCCCATACACATTACACAGAGACACCCCCATACACATTACACAGAGACACCCCCATACACATTAGATAGACACCCCCATACACATTACACAGAGACACCCCCATACACATTACACAGAGACACCCCCATACACATTACACAGAGACACCCCCATACACATTACACAGAGACACCCCCATACACATTACACAGAGACACCCCCATACACATTACACAGAGACACCCCCATACACATTACACAGAGACACCCCATACACATTACACAGAGACACCCCCATACACATTACACAGAGACACCCCCATACACATTAGATAGACACCCCCATACACATTACAGAGACACCCCCATACACATTAGACAGACACCCACATACACATTACAGAGACACCCCATACACATTACACAGAGACACCCCCATACACATTACACAGAGACACCCCCATACACGTTACACAGAGACACCCCCATACACATTAGATAGACACCCCCATACACATTACACAGAGACACCCCCATACACATTACACAGAGACACCCCCATAGACATTACACAGAGACACCCCCATACACATTACACAGAGACACCCCCATACACATTACACAGAGACACCCCAATACACATTAGACAGACACCCCCATACACATTACACAGAGACACCCCCATACACATTACACAGAGACACCCCCATACACATTAGATAGACACCCCCATACACATTACACAGAGACACCCCCATACACATTACACAGAGACACCCCCATACACATTACACAGAGACACCCCCATACACATTACACAGAGACACCCCATACACATTAGACAGAGACACCCCCATACACATTACACAGAGACACCCCCATACACATTACACAGAGACACCCCCATACACATTACACAGAGACACCCCCATACACATTACACAGAGACACCCCCATACACATTACAGAGAGACACCCCCATACACATTAGACAGACACCCACATACACATTACACAGAGACACCCCCATACACATTACACAGAGACACCCCATACACATTACACAGAGACACCCCCATACACATTACACAGAGACACCCCCATACACATTACACAGAGACACCCCCATACACATTACACAGAGACACCCCCATACACATTAGACAGACACCCACATACACATTACACAGAGACACCCCCATACACATTAGACTGACACCCCCATACACATTACACAGAGACACCCCATACACATTACACAGAGACACCCCATACACATTACACAGAGACACCCCCATACAAATTAGACAGACACCCCCATACACATTACACAGAGACACCCCCATACACATTACACAGGGACACCCCCATACACATTAGATAGACACCCCCATACACATTACACAGAGACACCCCCATACACATTACACAGAGACACCCCCATACACATTACACAGAGACACCCCCATACACATTACACAGAGACACCCCCATACACATTACACAGAGACACCCCCATACACATTAGACAGACACCCACATACACATTACACAGAGACACCCCCATACACATTAGACTGACACCCCCATACACATTACACAGAGACACCCCATACACATTACACAGAGACACCCCATACACATTACACAGAGACACCCCCATACAAATTAGACAGACACCCCCATACACATTACACAGAGACACCCCCATACACATTACACAGGGACACCCCCATACACATTACACAGAGACACCCCCATACACATTACACAGAGACACCCCCATACACATTACACAGAGACACCCCATACACATTAGATAGACACCCCCATACACATTACACAGAGACACCCCCATACACATTACACAGAGACACCCCATACACATTACACAGAGACACCCCCATACACATTACACAGAGACACCCCCATACACATTACACAGAGACACCCCCATACACATTAGATAGACACCCAAATACACATTACACAGAGACACCCCCATGCACATTACACAGAGACACCCCCATACACATTACACAGAGACACCCCCATACACATTACACAGAGACACCCCCATACACATTACACAGAGACACCCCCATACACATTACACAGAGACACCCCATACACATTAGATAGACACCCCCATACACATTACACAGAGACACCCCCATACACATTAGACTGACACCCCCATACACATTACACAGAGACACCCCCATACACATTACACAGAGACACCCCCATACACATTACACAGAGACACCCCCAAACACATTACACAGAGACACCCCCATACACATTACACAGAGACACCCCATACACATTACACAGAGACACCCCCATACACATTACACAGAGACACCCCCATACACATTAGATAGACACCCAAATACACATTACACAGAGACACCCCCATGCACATTACACAGAGACACCCCCATACACATTACACAGAGACACCCCATACACATTAGATAGACACCCCCATACACATTAGATAGACACCCCCATACACATTACACAGAGACACCCCATACACATTACACAGAGACACCCCCATACACATTACACAGGGACACCCCCATACACATTAGACTGACACCCCCATACACATTACACAGAGACACCCCATACACATTACACAGAGACACCCCCATACACATTACACAGAGACACCCCCATACACATTATACAGGGACACCCCCATACACATTACACAGAGACACCCCATACACATTACACAGAGACACCCCCATACACATTACACAGAGACACCCCATACACATTACACAGAGACACCCCCATACACATTACACAGAGACACCCCCATACACATTACACAGAGACACCCCCATACACATTACACAGAGACACCCCATACACATTACACAGAGACACCCCCATACACATTACACAGAGACACCCCCATACACATTACACAGAGACACCCCATACACATTACACAGAGACACCCCCATACACATTACACAGAGACACCCCCATACACATTACACAGAGACACCCCCATACACATTACACAGAGACACCCCATACACATTACACAGAGACACCCCATACACATTACACAGAGACACCCCCATACACATTACACAGAGACACCCCCATACACATTACACAGAGACACCCCATACACATTACACAGAGACACCCCATACACATTACACAGAGACACCCCCATACACATTACACAGAGACACCCCCATACACATTACACAGAGACACCCCCATACACATTAGATAGACACCCCCATACACATTAGATAGACACCCCCATACACATTACACAGAGACACCCCCATACACATTACACAGAGACACCCCATACACATTACACAGAGACACCCCCATACACATTAGATAGACACCCCCATACACATTACACAGAGACACCCCCATACACATTACACAGAGACACCCCCATACACATTACACAGAGACACCCCCATACACATTACACAGAGACACCCCCATACACATTACACAGAGACACCCCATACACATTACACAGAGACACCCCCATACACATTACACAGAGACACCCCCATACACATTACACAGAGACACCCCATACACATTACACAGAGACACCCCCATACACATTACACAGAGACACCCCCATACACATTACACAGAGACACCCTCATACACATTACACAGAGACACCCCATACACATTACACAGAGACACCCCCATACACATTAGATAGACACCCCCATACACATTAGATAGACACCCCCATACACATTAGATAGACACCCCCATACACATTAGACAGACACCCCCATACACATTAGATAGACACCCCCTACACATTATACAGACACCCCCATACACATTAGACAGACACCCCCATACACATGTACACTTTGCCCCCATACACATTAGACAGTTGACCGATCCTGATCTCATAGTATTGTCAGATATGAGATCCTGGCACATCCACAGCCTCGGCCCCCTCCCCTCCCCCCCATGGTTTTGCTCATTTTCATGATAATACGGTCGCTATCACCTTATTCAGGCTGCAAGAAAACTTGTCTTAAAGACGTTGTAGAAGAGAAGACAAATACAGAAAGATAATCCGGGATCCCCGATGGCAGCGTCATCACAGGAAGGCATCAGCCTTACTACAAAGATATTTTTATCGACTTGTTGTGGTCCAGTTGGGAAATCTGAGAGGCAATGAAGACACAGCTGGCCCTGAAGATATGCGGCCGATGTAAACAACACGGACAGGCTGCGGTAATGGCCGCCATTGACATCGCCGTTATATACAGTCCTCCAAACATTCTCATAGTCTTCGGGTTTCTAATGCAAAAATGTTCGGTTTCAACCAATGGAGGTCTGTCTCAGTAATTGGAACACGTGTTGTATCTTTTTGTATCTTATTGGCATCTTAAGATTCTCTTGGTTGTTACCGGTAACCACAATGATCTTATTGTCACTACTAAATACATGTGAGACAAGGCCTCAGTATGATATTCCTTGTGAAAATTATTGGACTACTCCCAAGTCTATTGTCTGACCAGTCTCCCCAGGACTCCTTTAACCACCATATGAGAATCTGGACTTCACTGTATAGAGTCGACCAGGTCGCTGCCCCTCGGAGTGGTCCTGGCCCAGGGTCAGAGAGATACCGCGGTTCAGCACCAAAGGGTCAGGCATGGGCAGAGGTAAGGACAGAAGGTAAGGATACGGATAAAGTTCCTAGGTCAGAGACAGGCCGGGGTCAGAAACAGCAGACTAACAAAACAGGGGCAGCATCGGCAACAAAGTCAGAGAAAAGTCAGAGTCTATACATGGAAAAAAAATTCAGGACACAGTAGCCGAATGATCTTGTGGGAATAACATGCTAAGAACCTATATTACTCAGGCACTAGGCCAGGGACCGAGCAGAGGGATTGTCAGTAATAGGCTGGGGACTAGGGTTGAGCCGATCTTGAGATTTCAGGATCGTTTTTAAAATCCAATTTTCGATCATTTTCCAGCCAATCGTGATCGTTAAATTTGCTCGATCGCCGATCGGAATCTGATCTTTTCCGATCCCGATCGCTCACCCCTAATGTTAGCTTTTCTTACAATGATTGGCCAGTAGCCAAGCATTGTGGGAACTAACGTGAGACCTCGATCCCACCTAAAATGATCGGCATTGGAATTCCGAATGCGAAATTTGCTCAATCGCCGATTGGAATCCGATCTTTTCCGATCCTGATCACTCAACCCTACTGGGGACAGAATTCTTGGTGCACTTGCCAACTCTTTAAGGGAGCCAGAAGACTGGCGAGCCCGCCCTAATAAGACATATATAGCGAGGAGGAGAGCGGTGCCTGGCGGGAGAGGACGGCGAGTGGCGGCTAACAGAGGCCAGATATAGTGATAACGCGAGGGGACCACTTTAAGGACCCACCACAGTGTCACATTTTGTTACATGGCAAATCTCCCTAAGTATACCATTAGGGGATATCTTAATGACTATGGCCATCTTTTGTCCATGTGTACGACGCACCGAAGATGGATCACCAAGCCAGTCTGTGTAATGTAATAGTAACTGCACTGATTCAGTCCATTTGCTCAGAATCTGAAGAATTCCTCCGGCCATACACCTAAGAAACCACTTCCTCTCTTCCCCCCCCCCCCCCCCCCCGACTCCCGAGATGTGGCCCTACAAAGACCAGCAGCCATGCAATTAGCTGCAACACAATTACCGGCGAGGTTAAGAAACCTGGAAGTGAACCGTGTTAGACAGAGGCCCGGCCACATTCCCTAAAGGCCGGCTAAGTGAGGAAATTACAATCTGTCAAATTTTGAAGACAGGAAAAGAGGAACATCTGGAGAGATTAAACCTACATTCACTTGTAGCGGAGCAACAAAAATAGCTCCAAACAAGTTTATAAATACTCTGCTTATACTTGGTCGTGGAAAACAATCATTAATGCATTATGGGATGGAGAGTCCTGAAATGCAGCTAAATGGGAGCGTCAGTGTGGGCGTTTGGGTAAAACCAGAGGGCCAATTCCCAATTTAACACAGAATTGAAGCCATTGAAATGATAGGACTACATAGATATCAACTAGGGTTGAGCAATCGGGATCGGAGAAGATCGAAATTCCAATCGGCAATCCAGTAAATTTCACGATCGTGATCGTAATTCCGATCCCGATCTTTTCCGGCGGGCTCAAGGTCGGAGATTATCTCAAGATCGGCTCAAACCAACTCATGTATATATCATTAATAGGCTTGACCGATCGGGAAAGATCAGATCCCGATCGACGATCGAGTAAATTTCATGATCCGGATCGGCTGAAAAATTATTGAAAATCGGATTTTGAGAACGATCCTGAAATTTCAAGATCAGCTCAACCCTCAACAACAACACTATGCTATGGCTCATGACCTTATGCATTGTATGTAGCCATTCTTCTCATACTGGGGGGCCACATGGTAAGGCCCCAAATCCTGGTTGTTGGTAATGTGCAGGACAAGAGCAGCTTTGCCAGAAGTCATCATGTGTTGCAAAAGCATTTTCTACTAACAAAATTGTCAAGAATTTTCTATAACATGTTGGTACAGACCATGACCAATGGAAAAGCCCAGGCATCTCTATGTGCTAGCGGGTGAGATTTCAGTAGATCAAGGTGGAGAAGTCACTGTGTATTCAATGGAAACAGCATGGGTGTATTGGAAAATTCTCTGCAGGATAGTCTGAATTAGTTCCAAAGGGTTATGGGTAGGGTTGAGCCGATCTTGAGAGGATTGTTTTTAAAATCCAATTTTCGATTATTTTCTAGCCAATCCCCGATCCCGATCGCTCGACCCTAGTTATGGGGGAATAATAACACTCACCAATATTTCCCTGTCTGCACCGGTTAAGGGTCTTTCATATACCCCACAGTCCTCTGAAGCCCCATTTATTACCTGTGTATAGGGCAGACGTTACTCTTATTCTTCCGCCTCTCCGACAATCAGTCACATGACAGACTCAGCTCTACTCTATGGACCTGCAGATTCAGTGCAGTCTTATTCAATGCAGTAAAAGGATCCGACCCTTCTGACCACCATGTTCTTCGGCCTACATGGTCACTATCCTTACCCAATAATTACATCTGGCAGGTGCTGCAGTTCCCCCATTGACTATTGCAGAATATCCGCCGGCATAATAATTGCTAATTGTGCATACTGACTGTATTTCCTTTGCTCCGTAGTTTCCCATGTTTTGTATGTAGATGCTGAATGAGGTGACTTAACACCAGCTGGTTCTCAAATTATGTTCAAGTGGCAAGGAATAGAGCTAAGCGCAGCGACAATGCCCTCCAACCCCCAGATTGTGGCTGACAGCGCAGGCCGGCCGGCTCTCCATAGAGATGTAATCAAGCTCCTCGGCTTGGGAGAGATGACTATGTATCATCCTGAGATCAGAATTACATTACAATGCAGAAGCCAGTCAGCAAAAATGTAGGCGCTTGTAGGAAGATGCAAATCAAGTGCCTGGCGAGCGTCACAAGAGACCGACACATGTACGTTATAGAACGCTCTCAAGATGGTGGGCAAAGTGGGAGATAAACGCTTCAAAATTGTCAAAAATTTGCAATTAAAGGGGTTTTCCAAAAGGATTTTTCAGACTATAGACGATAGACCATCAGTATTTGATCTGTGAGGGTTAGGGGTGAGCCGATCTTGAAATTTCAGGATCGTTTTTAAAATCCGATTTTCAATCATTTTGCAGCCAATCCCGATCGTGAAATTTGCTCAATCGCCGATGGGGATCCGATCTTTCCCGATCCCAATCACTCAACCCTATTGATGATATATACATGAATAGGGTTGAGCCGATCTTGAGATAACCTCCGACCTCGATCCCGCCGGAAAAAGATCGGGATTGAAATTCCGATCGCGATCGTGAACTTTACCCGAACGCTCAACCAACACCCAGACCCTGCAATGATAAGCTGTTTGGGCAGCAGTGGTTGAGGGTCGTGTGCAGGCTACTCCTATACAAGTAGTGCCACACAATGTAATTTCTGAACTGCTGATCTGGGCGACGTTGAGTGCCAGACCCCCACAGATCACATATTGATGACGTATCCTGTGGATTTTTTGGGTTCATATGCCCAATTCTGGTGACAGACTCGCTTTAATGGCATCGGTGTCTGGGTGCCTTTGCAACTTGGCTCCTAGAATTGGGTGAAAGGACACGAGGACAGCAGTGATCCTCAGATGACTGGAAGTCCATGCATTTCGGTAATACTGATATTCCGTCATACCTTATTGGAGAAAGCATCAAATAGCGTCCACTACTGAAGCCAGCTCATAATATATTATATACTGTGTCTGAAATATCAGATTTTTTTGCAACCTGGCTCCTGGGATTGGGTGAAAGAACATGAGCACAACAGTGATCCTCAGATGATTGGAAGGTCCATGCATTTTGGTAATACTGATATTCCACCATACCTTAATGGAGAATGCATCAAATAGCGTCCACTACTGAAGCCAGCCCGTAATATATAATAATCACTGTCTGATAGAAACATCAGATTTTTTTTGCAACCTGGCTCCTGGAATTGGGTGAAAGGACACGAGGACAATAGTGATCCTCAGATGATTTTGCTATTCTATGTGTCTTCATTAGAGGAATCAGAACAGAAGTCCGTGCACTTTGGTAATACTGATATTCCGCTTTACTTTATCGGAGAAAGCAGCATATAGCGTCCACGACTGAAGCCGCCCATAATATACAATAGTCAGAGTCTGGTAGAAATCCCAGACTGCCTGCGCTCTCCTGACAGCCATATGTGATGAGAACGTGTTAGTCTTTGATAGTGTATTTTATGATAGCACATTATACTCCGTTACAGCCGGCAGGGCAGCCTGGAACGCCGACAAGCATCATAAATATAAAATCAAACAGCCAAGACTTGGAACAATCGGAACGAACTGTAGTAAGACGATAAGTACGGTTTAACGTTTGTCCAAGGAATAAATGATTGAGGGTGAAAAATAAGGAAAAAAAAAAGGTCAAGATATAAAACTTGTCAATAATTTATCAGGAATAACCTGGTGCCAAGACTGAGGTTCATTAAATAGCAGGTTGTGCCTCGGCCGTTCAGTCCCGGTTCACAGTCCCGGCGATGGATCATAAATCAAGGTCCCTATTTATGAAGTGTCTGGAGGAAGAATGTGGCAGATCAGATGTTATTGGAACAGTCAATTCCCCGATGCCACTTTTATGGCTGTTATTGTAAAGTGATGAGCAGCAGTCGTGGACGGGACGACAGCGATGTAAATATGATATAGTATGTTTATTGTGTGAGTAACGTGCAGGGGTGGGATCCTCCACAGGAAAAGGGGGAGCATTCTGTCCATCCAACTAAACAGTGTCATACCTACAGTGAATTCTTCATGGTCTCCTACATGACCAGGCTGGGCAATTTTACAAAACTTACAGGGGGTGTCCATAGGTACATGCATCAAATCCAAGGATCGACAAAGACGTCTTCCAGCTTTAGGGGCCGTTCACATCATATTTTTATCTTCATTTTGTCTTCAGTCGTCCGTGCAGGAGATCTTCCTTACACCAATTTTCCAGTAGAAAGCGAAATGGAGTCGCAAATAGATGGTCATCCGCTATCATCCGTTATCAACAGTTATCATCCGTTACCTTCCATTATCTTCCGTTATCATCCGGTATCTTCCGTTATCTTCCATTATCTTACCTTATCTTCCGTTATCATCCATTATCGTCTGTTATCATCCGTTATCTTCCATTATCCTCCATTATCGTCTGTTATCATCCGGTATCTTCCGTTATCTTCCATTATCTTCCGTTATCTTCCATTATCTTCTGTAATCTTCCATTATCTTCCATTATCGTCCGTTATCTTCCGTTATCTTCCATTATCTTCCGTTATCATCCGGTATCTTCCGTTATCTTCCATTATCTTACCTTATCTTCCGTTATCATCCATTATCGTCTGTTATCTTCCGTTATCTTCCATTATCTTCCGTTATCATCCATCATCTTCCGTTATCATCCATTATCTTCCGTTATCAGTTATCATCTGCTATCATCCTTCATTATCCGCTAACATCTGTTATCCGTTAGGCTGGTCTTAGGCTGCTTTTACGTATTGAATGTATGGTCCGCAAGTTGCTGATCAGCAACATAGACTCTGCAGATGTCCTTGTCCTGCCGCACTTGCCCATAGAGTTCTATGGGCGAGTAGTGCCGCAATTCACGACCATTATGGACATGCTCTATAAATTGCGGACCACAGTTGCGACCCGAAACACCACAGATAAAATATCCAGTGGTGTAAGAGGCCAAACTGAATATAATGTGTCCGCAAATGGTCCACAGTTGAAAACCCTCAATTGCGGACTTACATAAGACCAGCCTAACACGACCGTAGTTTAAGACCGTAAATGGTCCGCAATTGAGGGTTTTCAATTGCGGACCATTTGCAGACACATTATATTCAATGTGGCCTCTTACACCACTGGATATTTTATCCGTGGTGTGGCCGGGCCGCAACTGAGCTCTGCAATTTATAGAACATGTCCGTAATGGCCGTGAATTGCAGCACTGCACAGACTCGCCCATAGAACTCGTACAAAGCTTCTTAAAAGGTTTTTTGGGATTATCACTGCCTATACTTAGGATAGGTCATCAATTGAAGATCGTTAGGTCCTAATGCCCTGGATCCTTTCCTCCCTCTCCATAGACTTCTATAGACAGGAGACACCTGAGTCATGGGATCTGCAGTCCGTCTTGACATTGACAAAGCAATGATTTGGAAAGTCATTTTCTAACGTTGTGGAGCAAGAAAACAACCTGAGAAGAGCAGAAGGGGGCATTCACCTCTAATATATATGTGTACTAGCTGGTACCCGCGACTTCGTCTGCGGTGATCGTAGAAGTGGATATATACAGGCGCGGATAAGGTTTTCGTACTGTGTATAAGGTATGGGATATGAAATGTAAGTTTGTATTTTGTTGTATCTGTAAGTCTGAGAGCACATGAGACTTTTGTGTTGGATGTAATTTCTATTTCAGCTGCTATACGGTGTTGTTATAGTGTCTTTGGGACAGAGTTATTTCAAGTGAATATACTTGGATATACGATATGGTATGATTTTTTATATGCCACCAGTACATGTAAGTTTTGGGCACAGGATACTCTTGAGCAAGCAACATAAAGTCTGGCCCTGTGCATGACAGTGTAGTAACCAGTGGCGGATCCAGGGTTTGTGGGGCCCTGAGCAATTGACTTTGGCGGGGCCCTACGCGCAGCGCGCCGCAGCAAAATAGGCCCCACCCACTTTTATGTTGACTCCGCCTATTCGCATTCATTATTCATGTGATTCCACACAGTATAATCCTCCTACAGTCACCTGTAAATTATATGTCCCCCCTCCATCTCTCCCCATTTTCATATACACCCTTCATCTACCCCTAGTTTCATGTCCACCCCCTCTATCTCTGTCCGCAGTTTCATGCCATTCTCCCCCTTTATCTGCCTACAGTTTCATGTCCCCCCCGTCTCTGCCCCAGTGTCATGCCGTTCTCCCCCCTTCATCTGCCCCAGTGTCATGCCATTCTCCCCCCCTTCATCTGCCCCAGTGTCATGCCATTCTCCCCCCCTTCATCTGCCCCAGTGTCATGCCATTCTCCCCCCCTTCATCTGCCCCAGTGTCATGCCGTTCTCCCCCCCTTCATCTGCCACAGTGTCATGCCATTCTCCCCCCCTTCATCTGCCCCAGTGTCATGCCGTTCTTTCCCCCTTCATCTGCCCCAGTGTCATGCTGTTCTCCCCCCTCCATCCACCCCAGTGTCATGCTATTCTCCCCCCTTCATCTGCCTCAGTGTCATGCCGTTCTCCCCCCCCCCTTCATTTGCCACAGTGTCATGCTGTTCCCCCCTCCCCTTCATTTGCCCCCCAGTTTCTTTGGGCCCCCTCCATTTCTGTCCCCAGTTTCATGCCGTTCTCTCCCCACCCCCTTCATCTTCCCCAGTGTCATGCCATTCCCCCCTCCCCTTCATTTGCCCCCCAGTTTCATGGGCCCCCTTCATTATTTTCCACCTTAATATTTAATACAAAACAAACACTTATACTCACCTTCTATCACTCATCTTCCATCGTTCCTCCGACGCTCCTCTCACTCCAGTCACATACGCGATGCAGGAGCTGTGATCTCAGCTCCTGCTTAGCTCCGGCCCGGCTTGCGTGTGTAGGCGTGATGTGATGACGTCATCGCGCCTACACACGCAAGCCGGGCCGGAGCTTTAAAGCAGGAGCTGATCTCACAGCTCCTGTATCGCGTATGTATTCAGCTCATCGGCGGACGGACGCCGATGAGCTGAAATCCTGACGGGCAAGTGCCGGGGGGCCCCCAGAGGCTCTGTGGGCCCCGGCACTTGCCCGACTATGCCGAGGCTGACCGGGACCATTTTGTTAGGGCCGGGCCGCGGGGCCCCGCTAAGCTCGCCCGGCCCTGGATCCGCCACTGGTAGTAACTCCATGTGCCTCTTATTAATAGCAATTAACCCCATCATGTCCCTCACATTAACCCTTGTGTAAGAGTTACTGATATGTGAGAGACTTGGAGGTAATAATTAAGTATCTTCATTATTGAGGTCTTTTATTATTACCTCCATATGTCTCTCATAGTAGTAACCTTTATATGAGGCACACAGGGGTTAATATGAGGGACATGATGGGGTTTATTCCTATTAATGTGAGGCACATGGAGTTACTAACATTAAACTAATAACCCCAAATGCCTGACATTAATGAGAACAGTAATCCTATGTACCTGTGTGTTTTTCAGTTTCACTTTGCTAGCAGCTTCCTGTCCTCCTCGGGGAATGTTAGCAGGATGCAGACCACTATAGCAGGCACAGACCTGAGCGATTAAGCTCCACCCCCTGGGTTTCCTGCACCCCTCTCAAAGGGGAGTGTCCTTATGCCTGAGCTCTAGCAGAGCACTGAAGAGACTCGGACTGCATTTAACTCTTGCAGGTCCTGTGCTGCTGGTGTGCCAGTGAAATATGGCAGGAGTGCCACTCTTGGCATGCTGACCTCTGCTGTAGAGGGTAATATGAATTTTGTGGCTTGCTATGGTCCAAAGTGTGTGAGATTGCAGAGATAGTGATGTGAGTTTGGGTTTTGTGGGGGTCCTGGGAAAAACGTATGTACGCTATTGTGACGAAAAGTAGCCTATTGCGCAATCGAGTGTAGGGACTATGTTTGTGGAAAATTTCAGCTTGCTATGGTCCAAAGTGTGTGAGATTGCAGAGATAATGATGTGAGTATGGGTTTTGTGCGGGTCCTAGGAAAAACGTATGTGCGCTATTGTGACGAAGAGTAGCCTATTGCGCAATGGGGTGTATTAACTATGTTTGTGGAAAATTTCAGCCAAATCGGTGGAGCGGGTTTTGCGTGATTGACTAACAAACATCCGAACATCGAAACCCACAAACATCCAAACTCACAAACTTTCACATTTATAATATTAATAGGATATGTAGATAGATATACTGTACGGTTTCTTACAATTCCCTTTATTTGTGCAAAGTTTGTTGACACGACGAGGTCTATTTAATGGCTGAACCTTCCAAACTCGTCCTAGAACGGTAAGGGTTAAAGCGACTGTCAGGACAAGAGCCCCCCTAACATGTGCCGTTCAGTGGGATCCTACACAATGGACTTTTAGTAAGGAGATCAATTTTAATGCTATAAATTTCAGTGTAGACAATTTAATGAGAACGGTGGCTGGCTCGAGTTCTCTCACTTCAAAGTACTTACATATGGCTGGAAACAATGAATACAATGGGCCCTCAGATGCCAGGGGAAAGCTCCGAAAAATAATAGGAGGCCAAGTCCACGGCGATACATTTCAGGGGTGTCTACAAGTGATCTCTGGCTTCGGTGCTAATAAGTTTCTCCTGTCTCCGTGCCCGATGGTCTACACGGACTTGTATTCATCTCAAGACTTCCTGAGCCAGGATTCTGTATGTGCATAGAGGTCTGTCCCGATCTAAGAACTTAGGAACGGAAACATAGGCCCTGGCATCTGAAATGGTCACATGGCATCTAAAACCGGGTGACAGGGCAGCACTATTATATGAGAGATATTGGATGTGATACGATGTAAAGGACATTGTATATACTGTAAAAAAAAGACTGTAATATCTTTGTGTTTCTGTCCTAGGGGGCGCTCTCTCAAATAAAGATGTCGTCCTGGACCCAATGGGCGACCATTACTGTAACTCATGTAGCCAGATGCAAGGTTGTGGTCCTGGACCATTACTGTAACTCGTGTAACCAGATGTAAGGTTGTGGTCCTGGACCATTATACTGTAACTCGTGTAACCAGATGCAAGGCTGTGGTCCTGGACCATTACTGTAACTTGTGTAACCAGATGCAAGGTTGTGGTCCTGGACCATTACTGTAACTTGTGTAGCCAGATGTAAGGTTGTGGTCCTGGACCATTACTGTAACTCGTGTAACCAGATGCAAGGCTGTGGTCCTGGACCATTACTGTAACTCGTGTAACCAGATGCAAGGCTGTGGTCCTGGACCATTACTGTAACTCGTGTAACCAGATGCAAGGCTGTGGTCCTGGACCATTACTGTAACTTGTGTATCCAGATGTAAGGTTGTGGTCCTGGACCATTACTGTAACTCGTGTAACCAGATGCAAGGCTGTGGTCCTGGACCATTACTGTAACTTGTGTAGCCAGATGTAAGGTTGTGGTCCTGGACCATTACTGTAACTCGTGTAACCAGATGCAAGGCTGTGGTCCTGGACCATTACTGTAACTTGTGTAGCCAGATGTAAGGTTGTGGTCCTGGACCATTACTGTAACTCGTGTAACCAGATGCAAGGCTGTGGTCCTGGACCATTACTGTAACTTGTGTATCCAGATGTAAGGTTGTGGTCCTGGACCATTACTGTAACTCGTGTAACCAGATGCAAGGCTGTGGTCCTGGACCATTACTGTAACTCGTGTAACCAGATGCAAGGCTGTGGTCCTGGACCATTACTGTAACTTGTGTATCCAGATGTAAGGTTGTGGTCCTGGACCATTACTGTAACTCGTGTAACCAGATGCAAGGCTGTGGTCCTGGACCATTACTGTAACTCGTGTAACCAGATGCAAGGCTGTGGTCCTGGACCATTACTGTAACTCGTGTAACCAGATGCAAGGCTGTGGTCCTGGACCATTACTGTAACTTGTGTATCCAGATGTAAGGTTGTGGTCCTGGACCATTACTGTAACTCGTGTAACCAGATGCAAGGCTGTGGTCCTGGACCATTACTGTAACTTGTGTAGCCAGATGTAAGGTTGTGGTCCTGGACCATTACTGTAACTCGTGTAACCAGATGCAAGGCTGTGGTCCTGGACCATTACTGTAACTCGTGTAACCAGATGCAAGGCTGTGGTCCTGGACCATTACTGTAACTTGTGTATCCAGATGTAAGGTTGTGGTCCTGGACCATTACTGTAACTCGTGTAACCAGATGCAAGGCTGTGGTCCTGGACCATTACTGTAACTTGTGTAGCCAGATGTAAGGTTGTGGTCCTGGACCATTACTGTAACTCGTGTAACCAGATGCAAGGCTGTGGTCCTGGACCATTACTGTAACTTGTGTATCCAGATGTAAGGTTGTGGTCCTGGACCATTACTGTAACTTGTGTAGCCAGATGTAAGGTTGTGGTCCTGGACCATTACTGTAACTTGTGTAGCCAGATGTAAGGTTGTGGTCCTGGACACAATGGGCGACCATTACTGTAACTCATTTAGCCAGATGCAAGGCTGTGGTCCTGGACACAATGGGCAACTATTACTGTAACTCTTGTAGCCAGATGCAAGGTTGTGGTCCTGGACACAATGGGCAACCATTACTGTAACTCTTGTAGCCAGATGCAAGGCTGTGGTCCTGGACACAATGGGCAACTATTACTGTAACTCTTGTAGCCAGATGCAAGGTTGTGGTCCTGGACACAATGGGCGACCATTATACTGTAACTTGTGTATCCAGATGTAAGGTTGTGGTCCTGGACCATTATACTGTAACTTGTGTAGCCAGATGCAAGGCTGTGGTCCTGGACAATTACTGTAACTTGTGTATCCAGATGCAAGGCTGTGGTCCTGGACACAATGGGCAACTATTACTGTAACTCTTGTAGCCAGATGCAAGGTTGTGGTCCTGGACACAATGGGCAACCATTACTGTAACTCTTGTAGCCAGATGCAAGGCTGTGGTCCTGGACACAATGGGCAACTATTACTGTAACTCTTGTAGCCAGATGCAAGGTTGTGGTCCTGGACACAATGGGCGACCATTATACTGTAACTTGTGTATCCAGATGTAAGGTTGTGGTCCTGGACCATTATACTGTAACTTGTGTAGCCAGATGTAAGGCTGTGGTCCTGGACCATTATACTGTAACTTGTGTAGCCAGATGTAAGGTTGTGGTCCTGGACAATTACTGTAACTTGTGTAGCCAGATGTAAGGTTGTGGTCCTGGACACAATGGGCAACCATTACTGTAACTCTTGTAGCCAGATGCAAGGCTGTGGTCCTGGACACAATGGGCAACCATTACTGTAACTCTTGTAGCCAGATGCAAGGCTGTGGTCCTGGACACAATGGGCAACCATTACTGTAACTCTTGTAGCCAGATGCAAGGTTGTGGTCCTGGACACAATGGGCAACCATTACTGTAACTCTTGTAGCCAGATGTAAGGTTAAACAAAGCAGCTGAACGGGTTGGGATTAAAAAATTTCACTTTGTCACGCCATCCGAAGCAAAGAAAGACTGGAAGGGTAACACTTACACAATGAGTCAAGTTGTGACAGGTCAGCAGCTGGAACAATGGCCCAGTCCGGGTCTCATTTGTTACCGCAGCCGCACAATACGCTGCTCTGACATTCTTGTTTGACATGTAAAGCTGCCACAGATTAGGAACGGCGATGACTGAAAGATTACTCTCTCCACACACGGACTAAATCATTTTGTCGGGCTGGGACTTTTACTTTCTCATCAGGTGGAAAATTAGTTACTGAACCTGTCAGGAAAGACGAACAGGGGTTGTCACCGCTCCTAGTCGTGATCCCTTCTATATAGTACACAATCCCTGCACACATGTACAGGAGGGAACATGCACACAAACCTTTACAGAAAATCGGCTGCGTTTAAGCAGAATTTCCAAGACAGGTCCAAAAAGGAGAACTTTTTGTTGCTGAATGAATAGCAGAAAATCTGCGGACTGTCACAGAGATCACAGAGCAAAATCTGCAGCCCTTGGCCCTTGACACTGAGGGGGCCCCAAAGGTTCCTCCGCCACATAGAATATACCACTACTCTAAACGTCAAAAGCTAAGTCGCGGTCACATTACATATTTTGCATTGGGGACACAAGTTTCAATCTACAACTCTGGAGGGATCCCAGACTATAGTCTGACACCTGAACATCTACAAGTCAGATATCGGGCCTGTCAGTGGCCAAAATTGAATGAGATTTAGAAAATTCTATATTACATGCATATCTTGTATGGACCCTGCCGGACACATCTCGTATGGACCCTGCTGGACACATCTTGTATGGACCCTGCCAGAGACATCTTGTATGGACCCTGCTGGACACATCTTGTATGGACCCTGTCGGACACATCTCGTATGGACCCTGCCAGAGACATCTTGTATGGACCCTGCCGGACACACCTTGTATGGTCCCTGCCGGAGACATCTTGTAAGGACCCTGCCGGACACATCTTGTATAGACCCTGCCGGACACATCTTGTATGGACCCTGCCGGACACACCTTGTATGGACCCTGCCGGACACACCTTGTATGGACCCTGCCGGACACATCTTGTATGGTCCCTGCCGGACACATCTTGTATAGACCCTGCCGGACACATCTTGTATGGACCCTGCCGGAGACATCTTGTATAGACCCTGCCGGACACATCTTGTATGGACCCTGCTGGACACATAATGTATGGTCCCTGCCGGATACATCTTGTATGGACCCTGCCGGACACATCTTGTATGGACCCTGCCGGACACATCTTGTATGGACCCTGCCGGACACATCTTGTATAGACCCTGCCGGACACATCTTGTATGGACCCTGCCGGACACATCTCGTATGGACCCTGCCGGACACATCTTGTATGGACCCTGCCGGACACATCTTGTATGGTCCCTGCCGGACACATCTTGTATAGACCCTGCCGGACACATCTTGTATGGACCCTGCCGGAGACATCTTGTAAGGACCCTGCCGGACACATCTTGTATAGACCCTGCCGGACACATCTTGTATGGACCCTGCCGGACACATCTTGTATGGACCCTGCCGGACACATCTTGTATGGTCCCTGCCGGACACATCTTGTATAGACCCTGCCGGACACATAATGTATGGTCCCTGCCGGATACATCTTGTATAGACCCTGCCGGACACATCTTGTATAGACCCTGCCGGAGACATCTTGTAAGGACCCTGCCGGACACACCTTGTATGGACCCTGCCGGACACATCTTGTATAGACCCTGCCAGACACATAATGTATGGTCCCTGCCGGATACATCTTGTATGGACCCTGCCGGACACATCTTGTATGGAGCCTGCCGGACAGATCTTGTATGGACCCTGCCGGATACATCTTGTATGGACCCTGCCGGACACATCTTGTATGGTCCCTGCCGGACACATCTTGTATAGACCCTGCCGGACACATAATGTATGGTCCCTGCCGGATACATCTTGTATAGACCCTGCCGGACACATCTTGTATAGACCCTGCCGGACACATAATGTATGGTCCCTGCCGGATACATCTTGTATGGACCCTGCCGGACACATCTTGTATGGACCCTGCCGGAGACATCTTGTATGGACCCTGCCGGACACATCTTGTATGGACCCTGCCGGACACATCTTGTATGGACCCTGCCGGACACATCTTGTATGGACCCTGCCGGACACACCTTGTATGGACCCTGCCGGAGACATCTTGTATGGTCCCTGCCGGACACATCTTGTATGGACCCTGCCGGACACATCTTGTATGGACCCTGCCGGACACATCTTGTATGGACCCTGCCGGACACATCTTGTATGGACCCTGCTGGAGACATCTTGTATGGACCCTGCCAGACACATCTTGTATGGACCCTGCCGGACACACCTTGTATGGTCCCTGCCGGACACATCATGTATAGAGATGAGCGAACACTATTCGAAACAGCCGTTTCGAATAGCACGCTCCCATAGAAATGAATGGATGGTGCATAGGTCACATGGCACACACCCATTTACTTATAAGGGAGTCCATTGGGTTGCACCAAGACGTCTCTCACAGCCGGCAGCATTATTCTTAAGTCAGGGACTGTGAAATACATAAATTCCCTATAATGTGCCCATTCTGGAGCGTTTAGGTAATTCTAGCACAGTACAATGAATATACACTATAATACATTATATATTCCCACCTACGAACATTCATCGATCACTTCTACATGAGCGAATGACAAAGGAAACAGCAAAGAGTAAAAATAACTTGTATTTATTATGTTCTAACGCTTAAAGGGAACCGTGCAGGTTGGTTTGGGACAATAAGTCCTATAGACCGGGGGGTTTCGTGTCCTGAATTGCCCTGTTTTAAATCCATCTTACCCAGAGAGGAGTCTGATGAATCTGAACGGACTCATCTCAGGTCTCCCATTGCATAGTGCAGCTTCACTGCGCATGCGCCTGAGATCTGGGATACCAAACACCTGGTCAATAAGGACCTGTGGGCAATAAGGACTCGTGGGCAATAAGGACCTGTGGACAATAAGGACTCGTGGGCAATAAGGACCCGTGGGCAATAAGGACCCGTGGGCAATAAGGACTCGTGGGCAATAAGGACCCATGGGCAATAAGGACCCGTGGGCAATAAGGGCCTCGGGGCAATAAGGACCTGTGGACAATAAGGACTCGTGGGCAATAAGGACTCATGGGCAATAAGGACCGGTGGGCAATAAGGGCCTCGGGGCAATAAGGACCTGGGGGTAATAAGGACCTGTGGGCAATAAGGACCTGGGGCAATAAGAACCCGTGGGCAATAAGGATCCATGGGCAATAAGGACCCCTGGGCAATAAGGACCTGGGGGTAGTAAGGACCCGTGGGCAATAAGGACCTAGGGGTAATAAGGACCTGGGGGCAATAAAGACCCATGGGCAATAAGGACCCGTGAGCAATAAGGACCTGGGGGTAATAAGGACCCGTGAGCAATAAGGACCTGGGGGTAATAAGGACCTGGGGACAATAAGGACCCGTGGGCAATAAGGACCCATGGGAAATAAGGACCTGGGGGCAATAAGGACCCGTGGGCAATAAGGACCTGGGGGTAATAAGGTCCTGGGGGTAATAAGGACCCTTGGGCAGTTTAGTGTCTCCAATCGCCCTGGCAGGTCCACTTTATCCATGCTGTAAGTCTCCCGTCTCTGCGTCTTCCGAGTGTTTGGCTTGATGCTTTCTGTGGCTTCTTCCCGGGGTTTGATGGCTGTATAATGTATGTATAGTCGCTAATACGCCGGCTAATCATTACCAAGCACAGAACAATTAGTGAGCATTTACTGTGACTGGATCCAGCCTGAAGATTTATTGATGTAGAGAGTCAATATTGATTTTTAGAATAGGCAGGGTCTTTATTGACCCCCCGAGACAATACATCTCAGGCGTTTAGTGGATAGGAGTCAATGTTCTGCATGGAGAGTCAAACAGGCCTTGCTCAAACAGTCTTTAGCGTGAATGCAAAACTACTATTTAATTGTAGTTAAATAAACGCGTCTCGGGCTCGTTCGGGACCTCGCCAAATAACGTTATTGACACAGAACTTAATTATTTTCTTGTAGAGGTAACACATCACGTCCTTCTTTGTGTTACAGTCATAATGGATGGTGTTTGCCCACAAGATTACACAAATGGGTGAGGTGTCCGCCTGTGACCCCGAGGGCGGCTGCAGATGGGAATGAACAAGACGATCGGGCGACTAAAGAAATGACACAACGTTCCGTGATCCAATATCAGACGGCTGAGAGTCCGGGACTTCATACGAGGCGCATGGTCCATAGCGAGTCCTAAATTCAGGAACACCAATGTTACGTCGCCCCATTCTTCCGACCACTAGCCAGATGCTGCCGGCGGCGATTCTGCATCTGTACCCTGACAATCTGACCATCTGGTGACTACGGAGGGAAATTGGTTTTTAGATTATTTTTGAAGGATGCCAGACCATTGAGGAAGAAGGGAATTGTGCGATACGTCGGACTAAGAGGTGGTAGAATAGATAAAAAAAACAGATTTCTCTTCAATAAGGTCTCCTGGATAGCTTTTACATCTTTATACATAATGATCAGCTTATAGAGAAAGTCACAATGTGAAGACCCTGGTAATTCGTATATTCATATCCTTCCTATTAGATCACAAACAATTATATCTCCTGTTATAGACCCCTATAAGTCCCTGCGCCTGACCAACCTAACATAGGCCGGGACCAGGATCGGTAAGTGACGGCGCGGGCCCCACAAGCACTATTATTATTCTCGGGGGTCTTTTCGGACCCCCAAATATAACAATCAGAGGCCGGAGAGAGGTAAGAGAACATAAAAAACTGTGTTACTTACCTCTCCGGCTCCGGGCAGGCTTCGGCCTACTTGCGTGACATCATATGACCCGTGACGCAGGGCCCTGGTCACATGACGTCCCGGAAGATGGCCGACAGTGACGGAGAATACAGGGGAGTCGGGATATAGGTAAGTAACAGTAGTTTGTTGTTTGTATCCCTCTGGGTCTCCGATTATTATAGATAATTGTTCATATGTGTCCACAATGGGATAGAGGTCAGTTGGTTGAGGTCTTCAGCGTCGGTCGGGGGGGGGGGGGATGTCAAAAGTTCGCCACGGGGCCCCGCCATTCCTAGTTATGCCGCTGCACTATACTATACTTCCAGAATTGTTCCTAATTGTGGTGTCAACTCCGCAGCACAACGGGGGGGAATTGGATGATCACCCCCACTTTCCTTGCCTAACCTCTATACCCCCAGAATCTCTTGTTCTCCATCATTGTTCTCTGGTGCCAGATCTTTACGACCCCGCATTCACCTGTGCCCGACCAATATCCCTCCGCATCCTACATGTTAGACAATTAGTTCTCTAAATTTCCTGTGTTCCATCACTAATACAATTCCCCCTTGTCACATTACTATCCCCGGGTGTCCTTACACCATCGCCCCATCTGCCAGATTCCCATATGTCGGACCACTGTGCCAAACTCATTGGCAAGTCCACTGCACCAAAATGACCGGCAACATAATCGACACGAAAACGGAGACTTGTTACGAGTTCGTGATTGACGTAACTTACTACATATGATATAGAGCATTCAATACCCCCCCCTGTTGTGCTGCGGTGTCAGACCCCACCACCTGTTCCCTATCAACGTTCCAATATGAAAAATTACCAAATATTAAAACAGTACAGATCCTGCCCCAAGAATTACAATCCTGGAGTCGCTGGGCTTCCGGCCTAAGTTATGGAGGAAAAGGGAGACGTGAATCTTGTTGTGTTAAGGTCTTGTGAGATCTGCAGCCGTGCCGTATATAGTATAACACATCCTGAGCGTAATATTGCGTTACGCCGCGTCCTACCGTAGGCAGAGAATATTATATTGCACAGATACGTGCCGAGGAGAATATTATATTGTGAGGATAATAAATTGCGCAGGGTCGTGCTGTGAACACTGAATACACCGTATCACCGTGTCAGAATTAGCGCTGGCGTCAGGCGTGCAGGTGCAAGGAAGGAATATTCATCATCCGCCGCGACAATGCTGTAATCTCGCTGTCAGCTGACACAATGATCAATGGACGGGGTTCCAATGCTGTGACCTAATTCTAAGACGGCCCTTACAGATGCCCGAGATGGTGAATTCTCCACCTTAGTTATAGATTTCCGTGGTAGATCTGGTCGTGTAATATAGAAGAACGGATCTCATCTCGCCGGATTAGGGATTTATTAAAATGCGCAACGGAACAGGTTAAGTCTCGGGGTCACGGGGAAAAAAAATTGATTTAAGGAGGGGGGGCGGGATATGGAGGCAAAAATTTGCCACTTCAACAAGAAGGCGGGTGTGCTATGGGAGAGATGTTATTAGTAAAAACATCGGGAGTCTCAATATACAACCGCATGAGGTGAGAAAGACGACGTCTGTGTGATGCAGGGACAGAAGATATAATAGATACACGGACAAGTTACTGCAATACCCATATAGATATATAGCATACCCCCCAACTTACAAGGAACAGAAAGAGGGACAAAATGTGCGGCACGCAAATGTAGCTCCACCCACTTTTATGTTGACTCCGCCCATTCTTTCATTTTTCATGCGCCCCCACACAGTATAATCCTCCTACAGTCACCCGCACATTATATGTCCCTCCTCCATCTCTCCCCCAGTTTCATATACCCCCTTCATGTGCCCCCAGTTTCGTGTCCCCCCATCTCTGCCCCCAGTTTCATGTCCCCCCTCAATCTCTGCCCCCAGTTTCATGTTCCCCCTCCATCTCTGCCCCAGTTTCATGGCTCACCCCATCTCTGTCATGGCTCCCCCATCTCTGCCCCCAGTTTCATGTCCCCCCCTCCATGTCTGCCCCCCGTTTCATGTCTCCCCCCATCTCTGCCCCAGTTTCATGTCTCCCCCCTCCATCTCTGCCCCCAGTTTCATGTCTCCCCCCTCCATCTCTGCCCCCAGTTTCATGTCTCCCCCCTCCATCTCTGCCCCCAGTTTCATGTCTCCCCCCTCCATCTCTGTCCCCAGTTTCATGTCCCCCCCTCCATCTCTGCCCCCAGTTTCATGTCCCCCCTTCCATGTCTGCCCCCCGTTTCATGTCCCCCTCCATCTCTGCCCGTTTCATGGCTCCCCCCATCTCTGCCCCCAGTTTCATGTCTCCCCTCTCCATCTTCCCCCAGTTTCATGTCCCACCTCCATCTCTGCCCCCAGATTCATGTCCCCCCATCTCTGCCCCCAGTTTCATGTCCCCCCTCCATCTCTGCCCCCAGTTTCATAACTCCCCCCATCTCTGCCCCCAGTTTCATACCCCCCCCATCTCTGCCCCCATTTTCATGCACCCCTCCGGACGCAGACAAGTTGAAACCAGGACATACCTCCCGCCGATCGGGACTGCGGGACAGGACACCGAATCCGTGAATGTCCCGCGGAATAAGGACGGTTGGGAGGTATGTTATATTTATCCGCCTTGCCAACCAGGCGCACCCAAAATAGAGACCCTACTTTTTTGGATCTACTTGCAGCATCAGCCTCGTAGCGGCTTTACTCCTGAGATACTTAGCCGTGAAGTATCATCTCCTTGCGAGGTTCTGCACCTCCATCTGGACACGACACGTGTTCGCCGCACTCCGATACATCTGGTACCATCGCAGCTCTAAAAGAATTTTGTTGTAACCCAAGAAGAAACTAATAAACAACTGTCTGATTATATAAACCCGAGGCTAAAGAATGGCAAAAGGAAGTGAAATGTAAGGACGGGAGAAAAAATAGAACAAAATACATTGCTAGAGCCGCATGTGCCGCCATAGTACACGGTTGGAGGTCTAAAGGAGCAAACCTGACTGTGTGTACACGAGACAAGGGTGTATACCGGCATGACTATAGAGCCTTTGCATTCAGGGGTCTGGAAAAGCTGAATTGCAATGCTTGAGGGATGTGTTATAGTGTGTGCACTGGCAGCTGAGTCTTTGTCCTCATAATAGGGGTCTCTTCAGCTATGTCGCGACAATGTTCTGACACGTTAGGGAGTATTCACACGGAGGAAAATGGTGCGGATTCTGCATGGATTTTGGTGCAAATCCGTGCGGAATTAGTGCAGAATCCGCATTAGATTCTGTACAGAGGCCTCCCCATAGAACTCTAAGAGGAGGCTTTTTTCCGTGCGGAATCTAACACAGATTCCGAGCTAATACCGAACAGATTTGCACCAAAATCCGCACGGAATCTGCACCATTTTCCTCCATGTGAATGCACCCTTATAGTAAATCTGAGGCTGAGGGGTTTGGGCTCTGACCAGCTGCACCCACTTTTGGTTGGAAAATGAAGAATGTGGTATATTTTTTTATACAAATAGCCGCACCCCAAAAATACGCCAATTTTGTGCCTGAAAACTGGCAGGAAAAGTTTAGTAATCTCCCCCAATGTTTGGATTCCAACGACTTCACATCCTTGGAAAGTGAATATCACACAATTCTACGTGCAAACATTATCGTACAGCCATTTAGAGCCGCAAGTCCCAATGAAAAGACTGAACAAGAACAAGAAGTGTTGTCATAGGGACGGAGAAGAGAGGAGCTACTGGCACCAAAGTAAAAAGATATTACAAAGCGTACAAGTGCAAACGTACGTGCAAAATGCTGGATTAATCTGACATGTACACAGATGTAACAAGCCGCAAGCGAATGCTCAATGCACCAAACATTGGTGCACTAGTATGCAAAGTCAATGGACACCCGCGGTATGCAAACACCATAAGCCTAAGAGTAAATTTTGGCACATGTGTAAATCCCCCCTTGCCCCGTGTGGTAGGACTGGCTGCGGCCTTGCTCTCTGCCCTCTTATTTACCGTCTTACGCTCCATTGTGTGATCGTTCTCAGATGTCTATGAGCCGCCATCTTACGTCATGAGATGATGAACGATCCCAACAAAGCCCCTTAATCCCGGTCTTAGCCCGTACATTAGGCGTGTCTTTTACAGGCACATTATGTAAATACGTTGATCTTTAGACCTTAGTGACAAGTTACTGGGTCTATTCTTCCATCCTGACAGGTGAGCAGGTTCAAAGCCACGCTGTATACAGACAGGAGACCTTGTAACTGGGTGCCATGAAATACACCTAGGAGTCACCCTGAAATTGGCATGTGCAGAAAACACAGAGACCTTGCCCCTTTTTCATGGCCACCTTATTAGAGACCCCCGCTCTTTCATAATTGGAGCTTTGTCTGTATTATCAGTAGGAATGAACAAACCAATTTGCATCAAACCAGATTTGACCAAAATTTTCCAAAAGTTTAGTTTTTAACCTGAAACTTTTGCAGTCTGAAATGCAAAAAACAGTGAACAGAGAGGGAGAGGGGCTGATTCTCCTCACAGCCTCCGCAGGACTACAACGGCTTTCCCTGCCTGTGCACAGGACGGAACATTCTGCAAGATCTCACAGATTAATGTAAGACAAGTCTTCTGTGTACTTGTGGGATCACCCATGGCGTCTTATTCACAGACAGCAGCAGCTTTCCTGACCGTGCTCCGAGACTGCTCTTTTCTGTGTCAGGCCTGCATGTATTTGTCCTGTATTTGCAGTCCAGATCTCCTATGTTGTGGTCACTTGAGCTTTTCTCAGCTATAGCTGTTTGCTATTTTACAGTTACTCCTTGCAGATTGACATATAGATAAACTAGTAGTAGTAATAATGGATAGGGGAGGGGCAGACTGCATTGTACTGAACACGCCTCTGCCTCAGGGAGAAAAGTAAAATGTGCTGCAGCCATGATGAGGCTATTAGCAGCAGGATTTTGAGGCTGTATCACCTCAAAATCCTGACCGAAAAGACGGCTCCCATTGAAATCAATGTGAGCCGGTCAGTTCTTTTTTCCGAGAGCCGTTTGTGCTCATTCTTTCAGGTGGATTCGCCTCGCAACATCCGCCTGAAGGCCCAATCATTTGTCTAGGCACATTCATTTGTACGGGGCGGAGTGCACGACTGGATGCTGATGCAGTGCACCGGCATCCAGTCACAGCTACCCGTATTTTGGTCTGGAACCTGAGGCAGCTTCCTGTGTGAACTTACCTAAACACTTTCAATCCTGAGCTGTTTTGGTGGTCCTGAACGGTCTCTGCTTACTTTGTGCAGTGATCCCTGACTGTCCATCCTTCTACCGTAGTAATATGCCATGGATGCCACTGTCATCGCTGGGGCCAGTGAATGATGGCACATGGTCACTGTAGGTAGTAAGCAGAGACAAGCCTGGAATACACAGGTTTGGGCAAAAGCAATGGTCTTCATTAGGGTTGATCGATCGGGATCGGAAAAAATCAGATCCTGATCGGTGATCGAGTAAATTTCACGTTCACGATTGGAATTCCGATCCCGATCTTTTCCGGCGGGATCAAGGTTGGAGGTTATCTCAAGATCGGCTCAACCCCATCCATGTATAGATCATGAGTAGGGTTGAACAATTGGGATCGGGAAAGATCAGATACCGATCGGCGATTGAGCAAATTTCACAATTGGGATTGGCTAGAAAATGATCGGAAATCGGATTTTAAAATCGATCCTGAAATCTCAAGATCGGCTCAACCCTACTTTATATATAATATACAATTAGAGTTGATTGATCGGGAAAGATTGGATTCCGATCGGCGATCGAGCAAATTTCGCGATCGGCTGGAAAATGATCGAAAATTGGATTTTAAAATCGATCCCGAAATCTCAAGAAAGGCTCAACCCTAGTCTTCATACATGAGTACTAACAAGAAGCGAGTTCGATATTGAGGAACTCCGCGCCTCCCACCTTCAGTAATGTCACTACTTTACCATCCCCGTAGGTGCCAGGTACATGATAATGAATGTGGAGATAAAACAATACTTGAAGGCCGGCTTGCACGGCACCCGGGAATAAACATGACAATGGGTTTTTAGAAGGACTTTGAAGCCGGCGTGTTCTTTTAAGTAGGTCTCTGATTTCTGGCGGAGCTGACAACAAGAGAGATAGGCCTCATTGACTTTAAAGAGAGGAGGCTTCTGCTTCTCTGCCGTTCTCCTGTTCTGTAACTCGGCCCCTTCTTATCTGCTTCATCTCACACCCTCAGGATGGCTTCTCCTTTCTGATTTCTAGTCTGGAATATATCATCCTCCCATTAAAATTTCCATCTACAGAGAGAAAAATAATAATATTACACTGGAAGGAGGCGGCAGATCAATGGAGCGACATGAATCCTGCGCGCCATCGCTGGCAATCTGCAAACAAAGTCTGGTGTCGTGTTAAAATATTGAAGCATATTGTCTTTGTAAGCGAGCGAGAGGCAGCGGCCTTTATGTCCTTCTGTACGGGCTCCGACGCCTCAAACAGAACCATCTGCGCTCAGGATTTATGGAAACGCGCGGGAGACAATGATATCATATAGATATACTGGATGGACGGGGGTGCGCTGTACAACACAACAGACATGGAGGGGGGTAGATGGTTTATTACAGGACACATCATGGCAGTATGGTAGATGGGATCACACCTAAGTCTCCTGCCAAAGCAGAGGAACCTTATAGATTCACTGCACTGACACCAGTAGTATACGTCATGTGAAACAGAGTATCTAAGCCCATCATGTGTGATACATCACTACTGAACCAGAGTATCTAAGCCCATCATGTATAATACAGCAATACTGAACCAGAGTATCTAAGCCCATCATGTATAATACAGCAATACTGAACCAGAGTATCTAAGCCCATCATGTGTGATACAGCAATACTGAACCAGAGTATCTAAGCCCATCATGTATAATACAGCAATACTGAACCAGAGTATCTAAGCCCATCATGTATAATACAGCAATACTGAACCAGAGTATCTAAGCCCATCATGTATAATACAGCAATACTGAACCAGTGTATCTAAGCCCATCATGTGTGATACATCACTACTGAACCAGAGTATCTAAGCCCATCATGTATAATACAGCAATACTGAACCAGAGTATCTAAGCCCATCATGTATAATACAGCAATACTGAACCAGAGTATCTAAGCCCATCATGTGTGGTACATCACTACTGAACCAGAGTATCTAAGCCCATCATGTATAATACAGCAATACTGAACCAGAGTATCTAAGCCCATCATGTGTAATACAGCAATACTGAACCAGTGTATCTAAGCCCATCATGTATAATACAGCAATACTGAACCAGAGTATCTAAGCCCATCACGTATAATACAGCAATACTGAACCAGTGTATCTAAGCCCATCATGTATAATACAGCAATACTGAACCAGTGTATCTAAGCCCATCATGTATAATACAGCAATACTGAACCAGTGTATCTAAGCCCATCATGTATAATACAGCAATACTGAACCAGTGTATCTAAGCCCATCATGTATAATACAGCAATACTGAACCAGTGTATCTAAGCCCATCATGTATAATACAGCAATACTGAACCAGTGTATCTAAGCCCATCATGTATAATACAGCAATACTGAACCAGTGTATCTAAGCCATCATGTGTAATACATCACTACTGAACCAGTGTATCTAAGCCCATCATGTATAATACAGCAATACTGAACCAGTGTATCTAAGCCCATCATGTATAATACATCACTACTGAACCAGTGTATCTAAGCCCATCATGTATAATACAGCAATACTGAACCAGTGTATCTAAGCCCATCATGTATAATACAGCAATACTGAACCAGTGTATCTAAGCCATCATGTGTAATACATCACTACTGAACCAGTGTATCTAAGCCCATCATGTATAATACAGCAATACTGAACCAGTGTATCTAAGCCCATCATGTATAATACAGCAATACTGAACCAGTGTATCTAAGCCCATCATGTATAATACAGCAATACTGAACCAGAGTATCTAAGCCCATCATGTATAATACAGCAATACTGAACCAGTGTATCTAAGCCCATCACGTATAATACAGCAATACTGAACCAGTGTATCTAAGCCCATCATGTATAATACAGCAATACTGAACCAGTGTATCTAAGCCCATCACGTATAATACAGCAATACTGAACCAGTGTATCTAAGCCCATCATGTGATACTGCACTACTGAACCAGAGTATCTAAGCCATCATGTGTAATACATCACTACTGAACCAGTGTATCTAAGCCCATCATGTGATACTGCACTACTGAACCAGTGTATCTAAGCCCATCATGTGATACAACACTACTGAACCAGAGTATCTAAGCCCATCATGTGATACATCAATACTGAACCAGTGTATCTAAGCCCATCATGTGATACAACACTACTGAACCAGTGTATCTAAGCCATCATGTGTGATACAGCAATACTGAACCAGAGTATCTAAGCCCATCATGTATAATACAGCAATACTGAACCAGTGTATCTAAGCCCATCATGTATAATACAGCAATACTGAACCAGTGTATCTAAGCCCATCATGTGATACATCACTACTGAACCAGAGTATCTAAGCCCATCATGTGATACATCACTACTGAACCAGTGTATCTAAGCCCATCATGTGATACTGCACTACTGAACCAGTGTATCTAAGCCCATCATGTGATACTGCACTACTGAACCAGAGTATCTAAGCCCATCATGTGATACTGCACTACTGAACCAGTGTATCTAAGCCCATTATGTGTGATACAGCAATACTGAACCAGTGTATCTAAGCCCATCATGTGTGATACAGCAATACTGAACCAGTGTATCTAAGCCCATCATGTGTGATACAGCAATACTGAACCAGTGTATCTAAGCCCATCATGTATAATACAGCAATACTGAACCAGTGTATCTAAGCCCATCATGTATAATACAGCACTACTGAACTAGAGTATCTAAGCCCATCATGTGTAATACAGCAATACTGAACCAGTGTATCTAAGCCCATCATGTGATACAACACTACTGAACCAGTGTATCTAAGCCCATCATGTGTGATACAGCAATACTGAACCAGTGTATCTAAGCCCATCATGTATAATACAGCAATACTGAACCAGTGTATCTAAGCCCATCATGTATAATACAGCAATACTGAACCAGTGTATCTAAGCCCATCATGTATAATACAGCAATACTGAACCAGTGTATCTAAGCCCATCATGTATAATACAGCAATACTGAACCAGTGTATCTAAGCCCATCACGTATAATACAGCAATACTGAACCAGTGTATCTAAGCCATCATGTGTAATACATCACTACTGAACCAGTGTATCTAAGCCCATCATGTGATACTGCACTACTGAACCAGTGTATCTAAGCCCATCATGTGATACAACACTACTGAACCAGAGTATCTAAGCCCATCATGTGTGATACATCACTACTGAACCAGAGTATCTAAGCCCATCATGTGATACTGCACTACTGAACCAGTGTATCTAAGCCCATCATGTGATACAACACTACTGAACCAGTGTATCTAAGCCCATCATGTGTGATACAGCAATACTGAACCAGAGTATCTAAGCCCATCATGTGTGATACAGCAATACTGAACCAGTGTATCTAAGCCCATCATGTGATACAACACTACTGAACCAGTGTATCTAAGCCCATCATGTGATACTGCACTACTGAACCAGTGTATCTAAGCCCATCATGTGATACTGCACTACTGAACCAGAGTATCTAAGCCCATCATGTGTGATACAGCAATACTGAACCAGTGTATCTAAGCCCATCATGTGTAATACATCACTACTGAACCAGTGTATCTAAGCCACCATGATATACAGCACTACTGAACCAGTGTATCTAAGCCCATCATGTGATACAACACTACTGAACCAGTGTATCTAAGCCATCATGTGTAATACATCACTACTGAACCAGTGTATCTAAGCCCATCATGTGATACTGCACTACTGAACCAGAGTATCTAAGCCCATCATGTGTGATACAGCAATACTGAACCAGTGTATCTAAGCCCATCATGTGTAATACAGCAATACTGAACCAGTGTATCTAAGCCACCATGATATACAGCACTACTGAACCAGAGTATCTAAGCTCTCATGTGTGATACGGTACTGGTGACCAGTGTATGTAACCCCAGTGTGTGTGTGATACCGCCCTACAGAGCTGGTGTGTATCTAAGCTCGT
This sequence comes from Leptodactylus fuscus, assembly GCF_031893055.1. Classification (NCBI taxonomy): domain Eukaryota; kingdom Metazoa; phylum Chordata; class Amphibia; order Anura; family Leptodactylidae; genus Leptodactylus; species Leptodactylus fuscus. Next base: position 6,376,258 of record NC_134270.1, read on the forward strand.
GTTATTAGGGCTTATTCACATGTCTTTTTTCTGACCAATTTTCCCACATTCATAGACTGGAGGGATCTGTGAAAATGGGTCCAACAGACCGTCCCAAATGTATGGCCAATGTGCGTGGCTCTTCGCCTATGACGTGTAATACCGCCTACTGTGGCTTCTCTCACTGGGTTTCGGAGATTCTTTACAACCCTAAGGAAAACTGTAAGACCTTGAGATTTTATTTTACTCTACCCAGAAAAGGTAAGAGGGCATTTATAAGGAATATAGGGAAGATATAGATGTGATGTGTTATAGACGTGACGGTATCTTTGTATAGAGAGGTCCCGGAGATGTGGGGCCGCGGTTGTATCTGCTCTATCCAGGCGGTATTAACAAGCTCTTCCTTCAGAGCGCGGCGCGGTCCCAGCAGGGACACAGATAATCTTCTTCTCTCCATCATCGCCTCTCGGGCCGCCCCCTATCACCGCCCTAAGCCTTTTAAGATCCATTATTGGATTGGAATCAGTTGTATGAATTTGTAATTAAAGGATAATGTAGCAGGAATGTATCGGGCGCTGAGCCGGGATAATGGGCGAGGACTGGGATTTAGAGGAGTCCGCAGCTTTTAAAGGTGACCACTGCCTTCCCTTAAGAAGAAATCTCATTACCAAGGCCAACCTCATGACGTTACTCCGCACTTCAAGATTACACGTTATAGAAATCAAGACATGGGGCAAAATAAAAGAACGTATAAGGAATGTGTCGGCAGATAATTGCCTCTTTTTTAAAGCAAATTTTTAGATAATCTTTAATATTTGTTTTTTTTTTAAATTTCCAAGTCACTGTACTAAAAAAAAAAAAAAAAAAAAAAAAAAAAAAAGGCACAGTTTTGACTCTGGCCACTAAGCCTAAAAATGGCTTGAGAGTTACTAATTCCACAGGGGTTTTTTTTGCAGCAGCGCCCTCATTTACGTCACAGAGGCGATTACAATACAAGGTAACAGTAACTGAGCCATCATTGAATCCACTACTAGCAATAGATGACGTCACATCTTATCTCCTCCCCCTCCCCGTACAGAGCATGTCTAGAAAATTCTCCCATAAACCTCAATGAATCGGTTCCAGACAATTGTTAGCTTATGGTCATGAGAGTGCTGTAAAGCAGATCACTAAATGCTGTAATCTGACCGCACTGATCACAGACATTAAAGGGGCTCTATCAGCAAAATGATGCCGTATGAGCCCCACATATGCCTGGAGGCTATGCAGGCACCGCTAATGGTATTTTAAAAGGCCCCCCCATTTTAAACTAAGAACATAAAAACATATATGCAAATTATACTTACCGTGCACGGTGGGCGGTTCTTGCACTGGTGTACGTCATCTTCAGTCTCGCCTTCCTCTGGTGTCTTCCAGCGACGTCTTCCTTCCACACCTTCTTCTGCTTTTCACCAGCGGGTTGTGTTTAAATCCCGTGCGTGCGCACGCTCTGGCGCCATTTTTGTCGTAGTTCTAAGGGGAACTGAAAATGCTCAGTATGCTCAGTTCCTCTTACAACTACGCAAGCGTACTGCGCATGCGCAGTACACTCACAAACCTCCATTGACAAAAACGGCGCCGGAGCATGCGCAGTAGGGCTCCGGAGGGAGCGCTACTGCGCACACATGGGATTTAAACACAATCTGCCGGTGAAAAGAAGAAGAAGGCGTGGAAGGAAGACGTCGCTGGAAGAAGACACCAGAGGAAGGCTATCCAGGCATATGTGGGGCTCATACGGCATCATTTTGCTGATAGAGCCCCTTTAACCCTTCTAACTTTAAATTCTTTGGAAAACTTCTGGATTTTTTTTAAAGGTTTAAACACGTAAAAAAACACCCTATATAATCTTGGAAAAACCATAATTGCACCGACCCAAAGTATACAAGTGACATGTCCCGCGAATGCAGTTTTTCTCTAATTCTACCCCATTCCAAATTCTTTGCAGCTTCCCAGTACATTGTATGGAATATTAAATGGAACCATTACAAAGTTACAATCTGTGCTGCAAATGATAAGCCTCGATATGGTTCTGCAAATGGAAATATTAGAGATAGGGCAATAATGGAGGACTGCGGCCGGGGACGCTGCTGGATAGGGTTGAGCCGATCTTGAGATCTCTGGATCAATTTTAAGATCCGATTTCTGATCATTTTCCAGCCGATCCCGATCGTGAAATCTGTTTGATCGCCGATCGGAATCCGATCTGTCCCAATTGCTCAACCCTATTAATGATATATACATGAGATAACCTCTGACCTCGATCCCACTGGAAAAGATCGGGATCGGAATTCCGATCATGATCGTGAACTTTACTCGATTGCTGATTGGAATCCGATCTTTTCCGATCCCGATCGCTCAACCCTACTGCTGGACGAAAGGCTGCAATACATTCAATATCAACTTCCAATAGAGCTATTAGATTTCCTAACACGTTGCGAGTTCCTGCAGGTCTCTTCATCAGGATTACACCGTCTACAAGGCGACACGAGAAGTGCGACCAAAACCAGGTCTGTGACTCCATCACATAACTATTGTAAAAGAGCAGCCAAATGACATGTGGAATGGGAGTTGCAGGTTGGATGCCATGTACATTGCCACGTATGAGTGAAAATTCTTGAGTTGAATTCTTCAGTTTTGTATTCTTTTAATCAGTCCTGTCACAGGTGTAAAGGTCACGGCTCGCTACGTGACCCGATTGACAATCACCAGATGTAACATCACCGTCACCCTCTCCTAATAAATCAATCACCATTTGATTGTATGAAAACACATGCGTGTCCCCGTCCTCCATCAATGCCTCTTTAAGCAAATTTCGGCGACTGTTGCAGATCACATTGATAAAAATACCAACAGGAATGGAAGAAAAAATAGTCAAGACGGATGAAAGCGCAACGTGTAATTGTATTACTAAGATCCTCACACTGTGCACCGGGTGCCGGAGCGATCCCCTCACAATACAGCAGATTACTAGGTAGGGGGCGTAGAGATAGGGCAGCTGTTTTGTCACCTGTCGTGTCCTACAAGCCGGGGCTTCTTACATTCGATGACACCAATGGCGTGAAATTAATGAGCCTGATGAAATCTGCAACGGTGAATTTTCTTCTCCTTGTGGTAAGTCAATGAATGAAGCAGCAAATTACTTGTCGTCTGTTATCGCCCAATGCCAAGTGGGAGTAACACAATCTGGGTGTTAGTGAGTAAAGGGGACGGGTCACAGGAGAGACTGAACCAGCCTGACGGGGGATTCTGTAGGGACTTCACCCACAAAACAAAGTGATACTTTATATACAAATGTAGATTTGATCTGGCAATAGGGTTGAGCGATCGGAAAAGATTGAGGTCTCACGTTAGTTCCCACCTTGCTTGGCTACTGGCCAATCATTGTGGGAAAAGCTAACATTAGGGTTGAGCGATCGTGATTGGAAAAAATTGGATTCCGATCAGCGATTGAGCAAATTTCACGATCGCGATCGGCTGGAAAATGATCGAAAATTGGATTTTAAAAGTGATCCTGAAATCTCAAGATCGGCTCAACCCTATCTGGCAATAAACAATTGGGTCACTCGCATTTTGTGAATTTCTTGTTCCCCATTTGGATGTAGACCATAAAGCCGGGATACGAAGCTGCAGAATTTTGTGTAGTTTCTTCTGCCCGGCTGCGCTCATTGTCACAGATTTGCAATCTTCTATTCAGCATTTTCGGATGTTTTCTGGACAGATCCCAAATGGTTACGAAAAGGTCACCTTATTCATATAGGATACAGAACACGGTTCTATACATCTCTGGGGTGAACTCAGCGCTTCCAACTTTGCCATCGCTCTTCTAGGGGTTATCCAGGGAATCTAAATGACTCGCTGCTTACACCGGGCCACGATGCCAGGAGCTTCTGATCCCATCCAATGGACTTATGGTAATAACCTAAATCCTCCTCTATCATGGTCAATGTATAGACAGAGAAGATGGCCAGGATAGCAATGCCAAAAAAACAGTCAGCCATATCCCTGAAAAGTAGGGTTGAATGATTGGGATTGGGAAAGATCAGATCCCTATTGGCGATTAGGGTTGAGCGATCGGGATTGGGAAAGATCGGATCCCAATTGGCGATCGAGCAAATTTCACAATCGTGATTGGCTGGAAAATGATCGAAAATCGCATTTTATAAAACGATCCTGAAATTTCAAGATTGGCTCAACCCCACTGAAAACACATCACAGTCAGTGACACGGGTCTGGCAAGTTCCTAAAGCAGTGTCAGAACCAGGCCCAGAGTCTTCTAGAGTCACCAGCGAGACAGTCACTTTCCCTAGACTTGAAACACCATCACTGCTCCGGGGTTCCTACCAGTCCTTCATGACTTCCATGTGGTTGGTTTTTCAGTGTATGTTCACACAGCGATATTTGGAGACATGTGTAGCATTTTTCCACCGATAAACATTGGCTCCTTGGAGCCTGCAATGGAAATCTGAAGTGGAGCCTTGGCTGTCTGCTGCAGGGACGCCGACTGGTGACTGATCATGTGTCCGGCCTCACATCATGGATTCAGCAGTGACCTACTTGTACAATATATTGATTTTGGATAAAAATCACTACAAGACGATTTACCTGAAGTAGCCCCAACAATGGCAATGACTTCCGACATAGTCCATACAATGGGTTCCTGGCTGCACAACGCTATACCCAGGGCTGTGGAGTTGGTAGGCCAAAGCTCTATTTCTCCGCAACCAACTCTGACTCCTTCATAAATGATAATTGATTCCTACGAAAGTAACTATGTAATAACCAATAAATCTAATCAATACTATATTAATAATAATTGTATAATATATAATATTCACTGTGATTGAAGGTGGACTCTGCCCAAACCTGTCGCTGACCCCGACAACACAGCGAACCTTGTAGTAGTGGCCTATAAGTTCTTCTAAGGACAGGGCTGTATATAAGACATCCCATACTATAGACATACAATACAGAACGTGCCGCTGTTATAGCAATAGCAGATACATAATACGGGGCGGATGTTCTGCAGATATTTTCTCTTTCCAACACTCCCAAGACTTTGTGATGAAGATAAAAGACGCTCGCCTCTGCTGATGACTCTTACATGATGTCTTATTTCTTAGGTCAGACTGTAGGCAGATCTGTGAGTGAGGTAGACAGTCTGGGGGCACCTCGAGAACACCGCGCACTCCATCATCATCCAAGGGGTAACGAAGCAGAGCGATCTCTGACACCCACAGAACTTCAGCAAATACCTAACACGTGTTCCCTGCACCCACTCCTCGCAGCCTGATCCTTACTCACATCCATTACACAGCGACACCCCTGCAATGCTTCAGGATTTATATTTATTACTTAAGGTGCCCATACACATTACACAGATCATAGTTAACCATTCAATCAGCCGACAGACATTCCCTACATCTCTCCCATACACGTGCAAGCCTAGATTACTATTGAAAAAGCTTATCTACAATGGGAACAAAGGATCAGGCATACCAAAACCTAATATGTACAACTCTTACCCCCAACATCTACCATGAGGTTAGAAACAGGACAATTCTGCATTCTAAACAGTGAAGGAAACCCAAAGTGCTGCACTGCTATATACCTACATGTAACGCGTCTTATGTGATGTCAGATCCTGTAATAAACACAAACCGTCCACAGATAATCACACAGACCGCCATCACATTGCTGCTGCTTCATTCATTCTTAATAACTAGAGATCAGCGAACACTAAAATGTTCGAGGTTCGAAATTCGATTCGAACAGCCGCTCACTGTTCGTGTGTTCGAATGGGTTTCGAACCCCATTATAGTCTATGGGGAACAGATACTCGTTAAGGGGGAAACCCAAATCCGTGTCTGGAGGGTCACCAAGTCCACTATGACACCCCAGGAAATGATGCCAACACCTCTGGAATGACACTGGGACAGCAGGGGAAGCATGTCTGGGGGCATAAAAGTCACTTTATTTCATGGAAATCCCTGTCAGTTTGCGATTTTCGCAAGCTAACTTTTCCCCATAGAAATGCATTGGCCAGTGCTGATTGGCCAGAGTACGGAACTCGACCAATCAGCGCTGGCTCTGCTGGAGGAGGCGGAGTCTAAGATCGCTCCACACCAGTCTCCATTCAGGTCCGACCTTAGACTCCGCCTCCTCCGGCAGAGCCAGCGCTGATTGGCCGAAGGCTGGCCAATGCATTCCTATGCGAATGCAGAGACTTAGCAGTGCTGAGTCAGTTTTGCTCAACTACACATCTGATGCACACTCGGCACTGCTACATCAGATGTAGCAATCTGATGTAGCAGAGCCGAGGGTGCACTAGAACCCCTGTGCAAACTCAGTTCACGCTAATAGAATGCATTGGCCAGCGCTGATTGGCCAGAGTACGGAACTCGACCAATCAGCGCTGGCTCTGCTGGAGGAGGCGGAGTCTAAGATCGCTCCACACCAGTCTCCATTCAGGTCCGACCTTAGACTCCGCCTCCTCCGGCAGAGCCAGCGCTGATTGGCCGAAGGCTGGCCAATGCATTCCTATGCGAATGCAGAGACTTAGCAGTGCTGAGTCAGTTTTGCTCAACTACACATCTGATGCACACTCGGCACTGCTACATCAGATGTAGCAATCTGATGTAGCAGAGCCGAGGGTGCACTAGAACCCCTGTGCAAACTCAGTTCACGCTAATAGAATGCATTGGCCAGCGCTGATTGGCCAGAGTACGGAACTCGACCAATCAGCGCTGGCTCTGCTGGAGGAGGCGGAGTCTAAGATCGCTCCACACCAGTCTCCATTCAGGTCCGACCTTAGACTCCGCCTCCTCCAGCAGAGCCAGCGCTGATTGGCCGAATTCCGTACTCTGGCCAATCAGTGCTGGCCAATGCATTCTATTGGCGTGATGAAGCAGTGCTGAATGTGTGTGTTTAGTTCAACTACACCGGTGGAGTAGTTGAGCTAAGCACACAGATTCAGCTCTGTTTCAATCAGCGCTGGCCAATGCATTCTATTAGCTTGATGAAGCAGAGTGTGCACAAGGGTTCAAGCGCACCCTCGGCTCTGCTACATCAGAGCCGAGGGTGCGCTTGAACCCTTGTGCAGCCTCGGCTCTGCTACATCAGAGCCGAGGGTGCGCTTGAACCCTTGTGCACACTCTGCTTCATCAAGCTAATAGAATGCATTGGCCAGCACTGATTGGCCAGAGTACAGAATTCGGCCAATCAGCGCTGGCCAATGCATCCCTATGGGAAAAAGTTTATCTCACAAAAATCACAATTACACACCCGATAGAGCCCCAAAAAGTTATTTTTAATAACATTCCCCCCTAAATAAAGGTTATCCCTAGCTATCCCTGCCTGTACAGCTATCCCTGTCTCATAGTCACAAAGTTCACATTCTCATATGACCCGGATTTGAAATCCACTATTCGTCTAAAATGGAGGTCACCTGATTTCGGCAGCCAATGACTTTTTCCAATTTTTTTCAATGCCCCCGGTGTCGTAGTTCCTGTCCAACCTCCCCTGCGCTGTTATTGGTGCAAAAAAGGCACCAGGGAAGGTGGGAGGGGAATCGAATTTTGGCGCACTTTACCACGCGGTGTTCGATTCGATTCGAACATGGCGAACACCCTGATATCCGATCGAACATGTGTTCGATAGAACACTGTTCGCTCATCTCTATTAATAACCAGTTTGGTCAGTTTTCATGGTAACCTTGAACCCAAATTGTGGACTTTCAGTTGAGTCCTGCCCAGTACACAGACATCCTATTAATATTATAAATGTGAAAGTTTGTGAGTTTGTGGGTTTGTGGGTTTGTGTGTTTGGATGTTCGGATGTTTGTTCCTCAATCACGGAAAACCCGCTCGACCGATTTGGCTGAAATTTTCCACAAACATAGTCATTACACCCGATTAAACAATAGGCTACTTTTCGTCACAATAGCGCACATACGTTTGTGCCAGGACCCCCACAAAACCCAAACTCACACCACCATCTCTGCAATCTCACACACTTTGGACCATAGCAAGCCACAAAATTCCTATTACCCTCTACAGCCTCGCCCCTAACCCCACACAATCTCATATACATATACTTTACCACTTTGCCCCTCACCTTAACGATACTCCAGGAGGCGCTCTATAACGCTCCGGAGCAGCCATGTTTGCCGACCCCCACCGCTCTGACAATCTGCGACACCGCCCACCCATGTCAATACCCCTAGGCGGTCTAATAAATGCAAAAAAAAAAGTTTAAAAAAAGTAAAAAAAAACAATAAATAAATAAATAAAAAGGATTAAAAATTCAAATCACCCCCCTTTCCCTAGAACACATATAAAAGTAGTTAAAAACTGTGAAACACATACATGTTAGGTATCCCCGCGTCCGAAATCGCCCGCTCTATAAAGCTACACAAATATTTTTCCTGTTCGGTAAACGCCGTAGCGGGAAAAATGGTCAAAAGTGCCAAACCACCGTTTTTTCACTGTTTTGATTCTGATAAAAATTTGAATAAAAAGTGATCAAAGCAATAACATTTCCCGAAAATGGTGGAACTACAAAGTACACCCGGTCCCGCAAAAAAAGACGCCCTATACATCCCCGTACACGCACGTATAAAAAGTTACGGCTGTCGAAATATGGCGACTTTTCAAAAAATAATTTTTTAACACAGTTTTGGATTTTTTTTAAGGGGTCAAAATGTAAATAAAACCATATAAATTTGGTCTCCCCGGAATCGTAACGAAACACAGAATACAGGGGACATGTCATTTTGGTTGCACAGTGAACGCCGTAAAACCAAAGCCCGTAAGAAAGTCGCAGAAATGCATTTTTTCTTCAAATCCACCCCATTCTGAATTTTTTCCCTGCTTCCCAGTACATTATATAGAATAAATAATGGCGGCATCATGAAGAAAAATTTGTCCCAGAAAAAATTAAGACCTCATATGGCTCTGGGAGCGGAGAAATAAAAAAGTTATGGGGTTTAGAAGGAGGGGAGTCAAAAACGAAAATCAAAAAATGCCATCGGCGGGAAAGGGTTAACTTCAAATACTTCTGTCCCAAAGTCACTATGTAAAGTTTCTCACAACACCGTATATATAGCAGCTCAAATACAAAGTAACTGCAACACAAAAGTCTCACGGATTCTCTGAATTACAGCAAAAACAAGATACAAAGTTACATTTCATATCCCATCCCTTATACACAGTACGAAAACCTTACCCACGCCTGTATATACCCACTGCTACAATCACCGCAGACAAAGTCGCGGGTACCAGCTAGTATAGTATATTCTATACATTAGACTGCTGGACATTGCACTGCTACCTAATGTATAAGGACATCAATAAAGAAATACTGCTCCTATGTACAAGAATATAACTACTATAATACTACTCCTATGTACAAGAATATAACTACTATAATACTACTCCTATGTACAAGAATATAACTACTATAATACTACCCCTATGTACAAGAATATAACTACTATAATACTACCTCCTATGTACAAGAATATAACTACTATAATACTACCCCTATGTACAAGAATATAACTACTATAATACTACCTCCTATGTACAAGAATATAACTACTATAATACTACCTCCTATGTACAAGAATATAACTACTATAATACTACCTCCTATGTACAAGAATATAATTACTATAATACTACTCCTATGTACAAGAATATAACTACTATAATACTACTCCTATGTACAAGAATATAACTACTATAATACTACTCCTATGTACAAGAATATAACTACTATAATACTACCCCTATGTACAAGAATATAACTACTATAATACTACTCCTATGTACAAGAATATAACTACTATAATACTACTCCTATGTACAAGAATATAACTACTATAATACTACTCCTATGTACCAGAATATAACTACTATAATACTACTCCTATGTACAAGAATATAACTACTATAATACTGCTCCTATGTACAAGAATATAACTACTATAATACTACTCCTATGTACAAGAATGTAACTACTATAATACTACTCCTATGTACAAGAATATAACTACTATAATACTACTCCTATGTATAAGAATATAACTACTATAATACTACTCCTATGTACAAGAATATAACTACTATAATACTACTCCTATGTACAAGAATATAACTACTATAATACTACTCCTATGTACAAGAATATAACTACTATAATACTACTCCTATGTACAAGAATATAACTACTATAATACTACTCCTATGTACAAGAATATAACTACTATAATACTACTCCTATGTACAAGAATATAACTACTATAATACTACCTCCTATGTACAAGAATATAACTACTATAATACTGCTCCTATATACAAGAATATAACTACTATAACACTACTCCTATGTACAAGAATATAACTACTATAATACTGCTCCTATATACAAGAATATAACTACTATAACACTACTCCTATGTACAAGAATATAACTACTATAATACTACTCCTATGTACAAGAATATAACTACTATAATACTACCTCCTATGTACAAGAATATAACTACTATAATACTACCTCCTATGTACAAGAATATAACTACTATAATACTGCTCCTATGTACAAGAATATAACTACTATAATACTACCTCCTATGTACAAGAATATAACTACTATAATACTACCTCCTATGTACAAGAATATAACTACTATAATACTACTCCTATGTACAAGAATATAACTACTATAATACTACTCCTATGTACAAGAATATAACTACTATAATACTACTCCTATGTACAAGAATATAACTACTATAATACTACTCCTATGTACAAGAATATAACTACTATAATACTACTCCTATGTACAAGAATATAACTACTATAATACTACCTCCTATGTACAAGAATATAACTACTATAATACTGCTCCTATATACAAGAATATAACTACTATAACACTACTCCTATGTACAAGAATATAACTACTATAATACTGCTCCTATATACAAGAATATAACTACTATAACACTACTCCTATGTACAAGAATATAACTACTATAATACTGCTCCTATGTACAAGAATATAACTACTATAATACTACTCCTATGTACAAGAATATAACTACTATAATACTACTCCTATGTACAAGAATATAACTACTATAATACTAATCCTATGTACAAGAATATAACTACTATAATACTACTCCTATGTACAAGAATATAACTACTATAATACTACTCCTATGTACAAGAATATAACTACTATAATACTACTCCTATGTACAAGAATATAACTACTATAATACTACCTCTTATGTACAAGAATATAACTACTATAATACTGCTCCTATGTACAAGAATATAACTACTATAATACTACTCCTATGTACAAGAATATAACTACTATAATACTACTCCTATGTACAAGAATATAACTACTATAATACTACTCCTATGTACAAGAATATAACTACTATAATACTACCTCTTATGTACAAGAATATAACTACTATAATACTGCTCCTATGTACAAGAATATAACTACTATAATACTACTCCTATGTACAAGAATATAACTACTATAATACTACTCCTATGTACAAGAATATAACTACTATAATACTACTCCTATGTACAAGAATATAACTACTATAATACTACTCCTATGTACAAGAATATAACTACTATAATACTACCTCCTATGTATAAGAATATAACTACTATAATACTGCTCCTATGTACAAGAATATAACTACTATAATACTACTCCTATGTACAAGAATATAACTACTATAATACTACCTCCTATGTACAAGAATATAACTACTATAATACTACTCCTATGTACAAGAATATAACTACTATAATACTACTCCTATGTACAAGAATATAACTACTATAATACTACTCCTATGTACAAGAATATAACTACTATAATACTGCCACATGATAAATGTCCTTTATATGAAGCTTGTGTGATAAAGTAGAAGTCTAGACATCATCTATAACATAATTATGACTCCTACATGACATAACCTTATAATTCCAATGATGTGAGCCGCTTGCTTGACCCGTCACCATGAGAATGTACAGTATCATCTCATATTCCTCATTAACTGATTCCTGACCCTCTGGGGTCACCAGTAAACTGGAGTCATTTCTGTGAGTAACGCGCAGTGCGGGTGATTCACATACCAGGGGTGTAGAGGGAACGGCTCCAGATTCTGATGGCGTGTCCTATTGTCGTCTTCTATTCTTAGGCTCGGATTGTAGCACAGATGATTTGTCTATAGCAGACACTGTATCTTGTTATTTTCACAATAGACTGTTTATGGGGACAAGTGGTATAGATGTTGTGTCCACTTATAGATTGCCGGTCACAATGTTTAATGCCCTGAACATATATATATATATATGTAATTTATCCCGTCGCCCTGCAGGCATCTATACACACTTTAGTGACATAATTGGCGATCAAGCAAATCTCACGATGCGAATCAGCTGGAAAATGATCGAAAATTGGATTTTAAAAAGGATCCTGAAATTTCAAGATCGGCCCCACCATAGTCATGGTTGGATGATTTTGGTGAAAAACTTGAGTGGCTACCTGGTGTGAAAGAACTTGCACGACTGATTCTCCTCTATGTGCGGCACGGTCTGGGCATGGTCTGGGCTGCAGACGGGTCATCCCCTAGAAGAGGATGAGTCGGGTAATGGAGGCCGAGTTCAGAAAGGACTGTTTTTTTGCATGCATCTAATTTTTGTTGCAACATTTAAACCCGCACCATGTTACATTTTTGCAATGGGTTGGATGGGGGGAACGTTTTACAGTATTAGCGTAGGAACGTAGAAGCCACACGTGTGATCCTAGGAATCTTGGGAAGAGCGAGTAGGTGCAGCTTATCCTTCATTAGGCCTACGTCTAGACTGAAAGTGAAAGTAAGTAAAATAAATGGCGACTCTTATTTGTAGCCGTGTCCCTTTCTGTTTTGCACCAGTTACACGTGTGACGCGTTGCGTTGAGGAGCGCCTCTTGTGTTACCAGACTTGTCTGATTGGATTGCTGATAAATTGGGAGATCAGGCCGAGTCCGGTGGATTAGTTACTGGAAGACAAGCGCACATACAACCTCCGGAGGCTCGTGCGGTTATAACCACAAGCGCCCCTCCTCCTCCTCCTCAGTCACACAGAGCCGTCCACAGTCATCTCGCATCCTGTTCATGAATCTTGCCAGGATCTGCCGCACGCCATGATAAAGGCTCCTGCGTGTAGACTCTCATTAATGCGAATATTTAGGGATTACTGTCAGGCGCACACATGAAGCCTATATGTTCCTGGGACTCGGTTACCGGCTGCTCATTTATTTCGCTGATGATATGACCGACGACCGGGCGCCATGTTTTACTGACTGCACTATATGTCAATGGGTATTGTAACAGCGGCTCAAGTCAGGCGCCCGACATTCAGATAGGCCTTACAAGCACGTTGTAACTATCACATCATTTTATTGGATGTTATTTTGCAAAATGTATTGGGAATTTGGGGCGTAAAAGGATAATTTTTTTCAAATTTGGCCATTGACTATGACATGGAACCCAACTTGGTGCAATAATGTAGGATGACACGGCACGTGAGCTGGGACACAAAGCCTAAAAGTTGCAAACAGTGGAACATTCATGGCGGTTACAGTCTATAACAGGTACACAACTTTGCAGTTGCAGTTTCAACTGGACACACAGCTTGGTTGTTGCAAATAACGGCACCAAGCAATACAGCAATATAACATGCATGAATGTCCACTTTATTGGTTCAGACAGTCCAAGAGCACCAATGAAGAGCGCCCCCTTGCAACCGCTTAGAGGTGGATCACAAGAGCTGTTGTGAAGACACATGGATCATGGACACTTATACCCTGTTCTAGTGGCCGTACACATCAGAAAAGGGTTGGTAAACCCCTTCAATTTTAGCAGGATCGGTCAACCCTCTATGGTTTATGGGGATATTCAGAGAGTCTCTCCTCAATGGTTTTCTGTTGGTTCCAAGAAGGATGGATTTCATGCCAGACAATAAGCCAAGTCTTTCCTTTCCCCGGACATCAGAGTTGGCGGAGACGTTTGGCGGCAGAGAACCTTCTCCCCTCTACTGATAATTCTTAAAGATTATGTATCCAAGCAGGTCTATGGGAAACCCATGAGTGATCATGTTCAGCTGGCCTCTATTGAAGCCATACCCACAATGTTTCCTAATATTTGTCTAATATCCCTAATAGATTTAACAATATAATATAATATATTTATAATATAATGTAATATAGTTCCTAATATTTGTAGATTTAATGTGAATCTGACCTCAGCCTTACAGTATTCCTGGTAAAGTCCTGTACAAATGACTCTGATTTAATCATTGTAAGTCTGACATTTATTTACAATAGAATCTGCAACAAAAACCTGAGGCCGAAATCTGTATTTCTGTTTTCATGAAGAGTGCAAGCTCCATATACAGATCACAAGGTACATTTTTTCTCCTATGAGTATGTCTTCGTAGAATGGGAGGAAACCCATGCAAACACGGGGAGAACATACAAACTCCTTGCAGATGTTGTTCCTGATGAGATTCGAACCCAGGACTCCAGCGCTGCAAAGCTGCAGTGCTAAACACTGAGCCACTGTTTTGCATAGGCATTTAGATTTCTACTATGGATTTGCCAGGGAAACTGGACAAGGATTAGCCCCATTTATAGAGGGGACCTCACACCACCTAGTTTTTTGCATCCTTCAATACAGTGTTGGCCAAAAGTATTGGCACCCCTGCAATTCTGTCAGATAATACTCGTTGTCTTCCAGAAAATGATTGCAAGCACAAACTCTTTTTATATTAATATCTTGAAATCTCGTATCTTGTTGAAATCTCTGGTCAATGTTTCTTTCCCGTCCACATCTAGGGAGGTTAGCCACAGGGCCATGGGCTTTACACTTCTTACTGACACTGCACACGGTAGACACAGGAACATTCAGGGCTTTGGAGATGGACTTGTAGCCTTGAGATTGCTCAGGCTTCCTCACAATTTTGCTTCTCACGTCCTCAGACAGTTCTTTGGTCTTCTTTCTTTTCTCCATGCTCAATGTGGTCACACAAGGACACAGGACAGAGGTGGAGTCAACTTTAATCCATTTCAACTGGCTACAAGTGTGATTTAGTTATTGCCACCACCTGTTAGGTGCCTCAGGTAAGTAACAGGTGCTGTTAATTACACAAATTAGAGAAGCAACACATGATTTTTCAAACAGTGCCAATACTTTTGTCCACCCCCTTTTTTATGTTTGCTGTGCAATTATATCCAATTTGGCTTTTTGACAATTCTTTGTGGTTTTCCATTGAAGACAAATTAAATGAAGATAATAATACCAAAGAATTTGTGATTGTAATCATTATCTGGAAGAAACCGAGTATTATCTGACAGAATTGCTGGGGTGCCAATACGTTTGGCCAACACTGTAGGTGTCGCTCTAATGATTTCATCACAGTTAGAATTTTTTTCTGTAGACCCGACCATTCCTGAGTCAGAGTCGTGGAGTGTGGTGAGTTTTGGGTGGAGTCTGAGTCGTAAAAAAGTTACAGCTTAGAATTAACAAAATGTGTAATTACTATCCTTCCTATCCTACTAATATTATAAATGTGACAGTTTGGATGTTTGTTCCTCAATAAAGCAAAAACGGCTGACTGGATTTGGATGAGATTTGTCCCATAGATACTCTGTAACCTGGAGTAACACATCGGCTACTTTGTATCCCGGTAAATGACATGGCTTCACTACTTTTCTGGATTTATGGTCACATACTGTATTACATGTCCCATAGATACTCTGTAACCTGGAGTAACACATCAGCTACTTTGTATCCCGGTAAATGACATGGCTTCACTACTTTTCTGGATTTATGGTCACATACTATATTACACTGCTCCTGCAGCCACTTATCTCAGGTCCCAGGTCTGTTATCTGTCTATGTAATCACACAAATAGCCCTCAGTCCATTGTGTACAAGCATCTGCATATTATCTGATCTGCTCCAGGCAGTGCTGACACACTGGATGGGAAAACCCCTTTAATCCACATTGGCAGTTTGCTACTTTTAAACATGCCAGGAAAAAGAAAATCTAATTTGTTGCAAAATTCTAAAACAATGAGAGCTATGAAGGAGCCAGAAGTCACAGAGTTCTCCTCAAGCGGAGCTGAGGGGGATCATCGGCACCAATAACACGCTCATTATATGGTGTCCCAGTGAGCTGCTGAGATGCCGGAAAAATCACAGGCACCGCGCGAGGAACAAGTTCAGCAGCAGGACAGCTTAACAGCTGCCGAAACACTGGAGCAGGCAAACAATTGACGGCAGCAATTTGCTGAATATAGGCGGATCATTGACGCCAACAATACGCAGATGAAGTTGTGGGAAGAAGCTAGTATATTACACAATTAAAGAGTTTGTATAATTAATTATCTATAATTTGTTTATATTAACTTTCATAGTAATTCAATAACTGAGTATTTCTGGAATAGAGATTTCTGGCTTCTGTCTCAGCCATTTCTGAAGGAGTCATAGTCGTACTCAGGCCGTGGTTGGGCCTACCGACTCTATAACCGTGCTTCTCCTACTGCAGTGCAGAAAAATTATGTCCAATGGGGCAACACGGTGGCTCAGTGGCTAGCGCTGGAGTCCTGGGTTCGAATCCCACCAGGGACAACATCTTCAAGGAGTTTGTATGTTCTCCCCGTGTTTGCGTGGATTTCCTCCCATTCAACAAAGACATACTGATAGGACTAAGGAAAAAATTGATATCTGACATAATGCAAAAGGCACCAATCCATCTTTACGGCCATCAGTGAAGTCAATCCTAGCAGGAAACACATGCTTCATGATGGCCGACGTAGATGCTCCTCGCTGCGGAACATTTAGTAAACAAAGTCCTTGACATATACAATGCATAAATTTGCCTTATGAGCCCATATATATAACGTTCTCTTTAATTGGTGGTTTTGGCAGCGCTGAAACCTTCTGTCTTTGGAAACTGAGGAATTTACAAGCTTTTCTCCTCAAGGCCACCTCTGGAATTATCTTCATCGCCACTTAAGGAGAAACCCAGGAATGTCAGGGTGAAGCCTTCATCATAAACGTGTCTGACTAATGAAACGCAGGGAAGACTTGGAGCCGTTTTATAAGGGGCTGGATGGACTTTATGAGGTTTACATTAAGGCGACTGGTTTACTTTTAGGTGTGGGATTTTTATTCTTAACACTGAGATGTTTAAACTTAAGTCGGAGAGAAAGAATTCGGCCGAGATGGCAGCGGGCAGGTGGCAAGGGAAGGCTCTTAAAATGTAGAAGATAAGGAGAGGAGCTAATTGGGTCAAGTTGTGAAGGAATGCTCGAGTCTCAAGGGGTAACAGGCAAACATAAAACAGGAGAGCGCCGCAGAATCTGTTTCACTGCCAGATAAGACGCATTTCTCTGACTCCGTAAAGCAGGCACTGAAAATTTATCGAGAATTTTATTCTTCCGAAAATAAACCGCTAATAGGAAACTTCCACCTAAAATCTAATTACACATCGTGGATACAATTAAGGTTATGCTTACACGGGAGCAAAGTCATGCCATGGGTGTATTGGAATAAATATATAGAAAACCAATGGAAATGTAGTAAATTTACATCCACTGGTTGGGCTTTGGATAGGTCATTATGAGGGAACTTTAGTCATCGGAAAACCATTAGACCTCATGCACATGAATGATGTTAAAAACGGGTGCAAAAACTATATTTGGCTAGGTTCACATCTGTGTAGGAGACTCCGCCGCAGATGCCGCTAAAAATATCCATTGAGAAGGGTTGAGCGATTGGGAAAGATCAGATCCCGATCGGCGATCAAGCAAATTTCACGATTGGCTGGAAAACGATCGAATATCGGATTTTGAAATCTCAAGATTGGCTCAACCCCACTGTATATATAATATACAATAAGGCTTGAGAGATCGGGATCGGGAAAGATCAGATTAAGCAAATTTCACGATCGCGATCGGAATTCCAATCTTATTCATGTATATATCATTAATAGGATTGAGCAATCAGGATCGAGAAAGATTGCATCTTGATCGGCGATCGAGCAAATTTCACTATCGCGATTGGCTGGAAAATTGGATCTTGAAATCGATCCTGAAATCTAAAGATCGGCTCAACCCTACCACTGACAGATCTGTTAAAACGGACTGTCAAAAAACGAACTGGTGAGTAGAAGCATTGAAATCAAGGTGGGGGATTTGTCAAGCCCTGCGCTCCAGAAATCTGGTGTAATAAAGTCAGAGATTCGTAACTTTGTGCACTCAGTTGCGATAAAAGTTTCTGCTTATTGATTTCTGCATCACACACTTTGCCCGTCTATACACCAGATATAGGAACAGCAACTCTTTAAACAAAAAAGTTGCAAAAATTGCTACGAACTCGCTCCAGTCAGTGGTTGATTTAGAAAGTGGAGACTATCAGATGTGTCAGACATATAAATTCCCCGAAATCTCCCCCTTTGTGTTCTAAAAACAACAATCATCGGACCTTTATTTTGCATTTTCAGTAGGGTTGATCTGATCTTGAGATTTCAGGATCGATTTTAAAATCCAATTTCCGATCATTTACCAGCCGATCGCGATTGTGAAATTTGCTCGATCACCGATCGGGATCCGATCTTTCCCAATCCCAATTGCTTAACCCTATTAATGATATATACAGTATATGAAATCTTGAGATAACCTCTGACCTTGATCCCACTGGAAAAGATCAGGATCAGAATTCCGATCACGATCGTGAAATTTACTGAACCTGATCTTTTCCGATCCCGGTCGCTTAATCCTAGTCCCAATACAAGGTTATCTAGGGTTGGAAAAACATGACGGCCTCCTTGAAGAAACAGCACCACACTTGTCCATGAGTTGTGTCCAGTGATGCCTGGCTCCATTAAAGTGAATAAGACTGAGCTGTAATACAACACACAACCTGTGGACAGACGTGGCGCTGTTTTAGTCATCTAATCACGTACACCTTAAGACATATGGACATCAGAGACAGGGGTGTCTAGTAAATCTTTAAGACAATACGTAAGTCAGTTATGATGCTAATGCCATCTTAAGGATCCAGCATAATAAAAAGGTTTGGAATAAGAGAGGGGAGAAGCGTTCATTCCAGAGCCAAGTTCTGGACAAAATCTACTGATTATTTTGCAAGCTCCCATGCTGTCCGTCTGGCTGGAGATCACCGCTGCACAATGTAACCACACAAGCCAAAATCTGGGGCATCCTGCAATCCCTTCCCCAGCACCGACCTCAATATTAAGCACAGACTGGACAATGTTCAGGCACCTACACCCAAACTCCAGGCCTCGGGAGCCTTGTATGAGAATCTGCACAAACGTTCCCAGCCAAAACGGGAAGAAATTCAGATTGAGGTAAAACGTGTGCAGAACTCTATTGTGACCTATCAGAAAAGTGATGCATGCCAGATCAAGCGCTCCAGCAGCCGTGAAAGTGTTAACTACTGCAAATCCAACTGGGTCTGCAAAGCATCTGAAAACTGCTGTCGGTGCCTGTATCTCCAGGGAGAACATTATCAGCAAAGACAGAGGTAACAGCAGATTTCAAGAGCTTGTCTCCAACCTACAGTGTGGGAGGATGAGGAGATCTCGCTGGAACATAAGTGTTCTGACAAGGGAGGGGAAAAAACGCTGCACCCCCACAAAGAAAGCATCATCGTAGTACTGGGGGTAACGCTTGTCCTGGTGTACACTCCTCGCCATATATCTGCAAACACCATATTCGCAATCTCTGCAATACACCTTCCTATATACTAAATGTATACAATGAGTGACAGTAAGCAGGGGAACTGTGAAATATATACGGTAATAGAAATAGATTGCCCCCAATATATATATTGCCCCCAGTATGTATATTGCCCCCAGTATGTATATTGCCCCCAGTATGTATATTGCCCCCAATATGTATATTGTCCCCAGTATGTACATTGTCCCCAGTATGTATATTGTCCCCAGTATGTACATTGCCCCCAATATGTATATTGTCCCCAGTATGTATTGCCCCCAATATGTATATTGTCCCCAGTACGTATATTGCCCCCAGTATGTATATTGCCCCCAGTACGTATATTGCCCCAGTACGTATATTGCCCCCAGTATGTACATTGCCCCAGTACGTATATTGCCCCCAGTATGTACATTGCCCCAGTACGTATATTGCCCCCAGTATATATATTGCCCCCAGTACGTATATTGCCCCCAGTATGTATATTGCTCCCAGTATGTACATTGCCCCCAGTACATATATTGCCCCCAGTATGTATATTGCCCCAGTATGTGTATTGCCCCCGGTATGTATATTGCCCCAGTATGTGTATTGCCCCCGGTATGTACATTGCCCCCAGTATGTACATTGCCCCCAGTACGTATATTACCCCCAGTATGTATATTGCCCCAGTACGTATATTGCCCCCAGTATGTACATTGCCCCCAGTACGTATATTACCCCCAGTATGTATATTGCCCCAGTATGTATATTGCCCCCAGTATGTACATTGCCCCAGTACGTATATTGCCCCCAATATGTACATTGCCCCAGTACGTATATTGCCCCCAGTATGTACATTGCCCCAGTATGTATATTGCCCCCAGTACATATATTGCCCCCAGTATGTATATTGCCCCAGTATGTGTATTGCCCCCGGTATGTATATTGCCCCAGTATGTGTATTGCCCCCGGTATGTACATTGCCCCCAGTATGTACATTGCCCCCAGTATATATATTGCCCCCAGTATGTGTATTGCCCCCAGTATGTATTGCCCCCAGTATGTACATTGCCCCCAGTATATACATTGCCCCCAGTATGTGTATTGCCCCCAGTATGTATTGCCCCCAGTATGTACATTGCCCCCAGTATATATATTGCCCCCAGTATGTATTGCCCCCAGTATGTACATTGCCCCCAGTATATATATTGCCCCCAGTATGTATATTGCCCCAGTATGTGTATTGCCCCTGGTATGTACATTGCCCCCAGTATGTATATTGCCCCCAGTATGTACATTGCCCCCTGTATATATTGCCCCCAGTATATATTTTGCCCCCAGTATGTGTATTGCCCCCAGTATGTATTGCCCCCAGTATGTACATTGCCCCCAGTATATATATTGCCCCCAGTATGTATTGCCCCCAGTATGTACATTGCCCCCAGTATATATATTGCCCCCAGTATGTATATTGCCCCAGTATGTGTATTGCCCCTGGTATGTACATTGCCCCCAGTATGTATATTGCCCCCAGTATGTACATTGCCCCCTGTATATATTGCCCCCAGTATATATTTTGCCCCCAGTATGTGTATTGCCCCCAGTATGTATTGCCCCCAGTATGTACATTGCCCCCAGTATATATATTGCCCCCAGTATGTATTGCCCCCAGTATGTACATTGCCCCCAGTATATATATTGCCCCCAGTATGTATATTGCCCCAGTATTTATATTGCCCCTGGTATGTACATTGCCCCCAGTATGTATATTGCCCCCAGTATGTACATTGCCCCCTGTATATATTGCCCCCAGTATATATTTTGCCCCCAGTATGTATATTGTGCAGTAGCTCTGCTCCATTCCCTGCACAAGCTCTTTACAATGTCTTTACATGTCCGCCTGGTGTTTGCTCTGACTTTATAGAAGAGTCGTCTCAGTTTTAACGGTGTCAGAAAACCCTAATGAAACCTGAGGCAATGTGACCTTATTACTCAATAAAGTATTAAAGAGAGGGGTAAATACTTTTATAGGCCGTATATACTGCAAGGAGAGGCAGCAGGCCATAAGTGACATTATGAGTGGGACGACACTTGTAGTATATGGCGGTGTGGATAAACAGCTCGTGTCCACTAAGGGAACGTTCACATGTCTGGGGTTTGTGTAGCGATGTACAACAAGATCTGCAGCAGAAATCAGACGCTGATACCTGGGTGCAGAATGTGTGTGGATCTTGTCTAAGGCTGCATTCACACGGAGTAACGTGCCGCGTGATGTGGCACGTATACGGCGTGTGAGACTTTGCACTGGATTTCATGTGATTTGCCAGATTTCAGGAACTGCATGAACTGCTGGGTCTTAAAGGACCGAGGTCACCTCTACACTGTATGTTATGGGGTCAAATGGCGCTTGTCACTGGGGCTATTGTGTCAGCCTCATTACCAGAAGAAGTCAACCAAAAATGTATTGTAAGGGCTCGTTCACACAGGGCAAGAGGGGGCGGATTTTGGCGATGAATCCTCCTCAAAATCCGCCCCCTCACAATGGATGTCTATGGAGACCGCTAGCTTACTTTTTTCTGTGGGCGGCAGGTTCCCACTAGCGGAAAAAAGAAGCAAACTGCCCTTTCTTCAGGCGGATTCTGCAGCTGATTCAGCCCCGGCGTACGCCTCACGGCAGCCACCTCCAGACCAGGCCCATTCATTTGGTGCCTACTCCGGAGCGGGAAGCCGCAACTGTCAGAAGCCGCGACAGTCGCACTTTGGTCCTATTCTGACGTGACTTCCCACGTAAAAATCAGGAACAAAATACGCCATCCTGTGCCCTGTGTAAACTAGCCCTTAAATGCCCCCCAAAGGTCTATCATGACTTTATTGGGACAATAATATATAAAATTAAAAATACAAAATTGGAGGCAAAAAAACTGTCATCTATATATCAAGCTCGTGAGAATTTCCGGGATACGGAGAGAAAATCACTCAAAAATTTTATATATTTTACCGAAAAGGAAACAAAAATTATGCAAAACAAGCCAAAAGAAAAACAAAATTTGCAACAAATCTATCCGGTCATGAACCAGGTCTAGATGGCCTGGAAGTGGTTGGAGTGGAATTCCCTGTTATACAGAATGTTTTCGCGCAGAATATTGATGTTTTAATGCGACACCCGGTAACTGCGGATAAACACAAGAACCACACAAGGACGCGAGAAGCCAGAACGCTTCTTCTGAGATTAGACCGTGATCTGCCTAATTTGAGCCCCTGCAACAAAGAAGTATTCAGTGTCTGTGTATCGGAGGAGGAATTCCCAGCAGCCATGTGGAAGGTGTAAGTGCACCTTTTAAAAGCTAATGGTCTTAGCCATAATTCCTCTTCTGTCTCCAGACATCCTTCTCAAAATCCTTCAGAATAACAAGAGTGCAAAGACAGGATTCCCACCTCCTCGAGGTTAATGAGACAAGGCAGGAGATAGGGAGGATTTGTGTACCAGCTACTGCCCAGACATGATTTGTAACGTGTCATCTGCTGTCTCTTTCATCTGCGGCCATGTTTTACTTTTATGAAGCTGTGACAGGATAACAAGGCGGACATAAAGGGGCGCTATAGGCGGAATAAAGAAGCGCCATGGTCGGACATAAAGGGGCGCTATAGATGGACACAAAGAGGCCTTATAGATGGAATAAATAAGCGCCATAGGTGGACATAAAGGGCCGCTATAGGCGGAATAAAGAAGTGTCATGGTCGGACATAAAGGGGCGCTATAGATGGACACAAAGAGGCCTTATAGATTTAATAAAGAAGCACCATAGGTGGAAATAAAGTGGTGCTATAGGCAGAATAAAGAAGTGCCATGGTCGGACATTAAGGGGTGCTATAGAAGGACATAAAGGGGTGCCATACTACTGATGGTGTGACATGTAACAGGGACCAGGTCCACCAAACTGGAAGAGTTTTCTGTCTACAGATGGGTATATAGCCAAACTCCATAAATTCACAGTCCATAGCAGCTAAGGAAGAAAAGAAAGAAAGAAGGAAGACTTCAGGATCATTTAGTTCTCTGTGCGGAGTGATCTCTGCTTGGTCTGATGTAGATTATACAGCCTGGTCGCGGTGGGGAGGAAGGATCTCACACTTGGCGTGAAGCAGACGGTCACTTACAGTGCTGCAAAGTGCCGTCAAGGTCTCATACATGGGGTGGGAGTTGTTCTCCTGCATGGAGCTCACCACGGACATGCCAATAGACCAGAGCCTTATTAGGTAAACAATAGTAAACTGTGGGTAAGCATAAAGATACGAGAAACTGCGTAGCAGACCTACAAAACTCCCAGTAAGCAGTAGTTTCTGGACCTAGTCCAAGCAACCAATGGACAGAAGGTCCATTGACGGACATGGCTCATTGATAGAAGTGAGGAGGGAAAGCTGTCTGGTTCAAACCCACAGAAGAACTACCGTAGGACATACTTCCAAACACACAGACCAAGAGATATTGCTGCATATATCCATAGTCTGATCAGATTGTCTATACTGTCCCTGTCCACTGCCTATAGTGGGCAGGCGAGCATCAGAAGTGGGCCATGGAATAGTGGAAGATGGTGGCCTGGACTGAGAAGTCAGTTATTACATCGTGGACGGCCAAGTGCACGTGCAACTCTTATGGGAGAGAGATGGCTCCAGGATGGAAGAAGCTGCTAGTTGTCGCAGTGTGATAGTCTGGGCAATGTTCTTCTGAGAAATCATGGGTCATGGCGTTCATGTTGAAGTTACTATGACATGTACCATTTACTTAAACATTGCACAGACCACGTACCCTCCTTCGTGGCACTACTACCCTCTAATGGCCTATTTTACCAGGATAAGGCACCATGTCACATGGAAAGATATTCAGGAATGGTTTGAGGAACATGACCGTTCAAGGCATTGACTTGGGCTCCAAATTCCCAGATCTCAATCCAATCAAGTATACGTAGGATGCGTTATAGGAACAAGTCTGAGCCATGATCGCACCTCACCTTATAGGACCTAAAGGATTTGCTGTTGATGTCTCGTTAATGGATACTCTTGCAAAGTCCATCCAACAACACGTGGAAGATTCAAGTGGTGGATCTGCACAATATTAAGTTTGTGGCTTCAAAGCTATCATTAAATGTTCTTAGTAAGGGCAACCTATAGGCCCGTTCGTGAAGTTTTCTGACTACCACAACAAAATTCCATCCGTCGGGAGAAATTTTCCACATGTCTGTATTTCTATGGCCAGCTTGAAGTGCTTCACATTGACATTCTCCTCCTAAATAGGATACAAGTTGCCGGGCTGATCCCTCTCCAGAGATCTGCTGATTATCGGCGTCGTGATACGTTGATGCCAAGATAAACGTTCTAAAACCATTTATTGTTCTACGAAAATCAGAATACATTCACGGAGATTAGGGATGAACCTAATGAGCCTTCTAATCGGCTGCCACAGAATCCCGCGCACTCCGTCCCTTGCGCCTCTCTCCACACTCCACTACTATCTCTTTTCTATCTTTCTTGGACTCCAAGCTATTTTCCCACCTCAATCACAAGTGTTCTGAGAAAGTGAGTACAAGTGCTGACATGGTCCCTCATGTAAAGGCTCCAAAACAGTCAACAATCCTATGGGACACAGGCGGAGTGTTGGCATTCAGGCTCTTGAACCATTAAGTGTCCTGATAGACTCCAGGAGGGCGGCGCGGTGACGCAAGTGTTAGACGAGGTAACCCAGGCGCCCAACACTGCAAAATGGGAAATTCACACCGCTCTATGGTGAAAATCCTATTTATCTTCCTCTCGTAGGGATCAATGGAGATTTTACTCCCACTGCAGGGCAGAAGCAGCGACACGTTGCAGGCCTGTCAAGTAGCCGAAGATTAGATACCTCAGTCCCCGGAGTGAAGCAGAGCTCATCTGGTGGAAAGGATTTAATCCCAGGCATTTATCACTGGTCATGAATGGATAGCACCATATTCACCGGTGAGAAATAGATGGGTAACGCGGCAGAGAAGAAGAAAAACAAGTAGTGATAGATGACGGGAATAAAATGGATATGGCGGGTTTTTACAATACTATAGATTACTCTTGTGCTGGCGGCATCAGGAATAGGACTGCACAACGTTATCACAAACCAATACATCTTCCATTCCCTGCAGAAGATTCCTTGTGAGTTATCAGTAATGTGCACCGATCCGAACGTCTTCTCAAATCTTCACAGTAGTAGGTTTACCACTCAGGGGTAGGTATAAAAGGAGGGAGACCTGCATGTACCAATGTACCATCTGTGAGGCCCCAAATCCTAAATAACTATAGAGCAGGGGAGGGCAATTAATTTTCACATGGGGCCACCTGAAAAATTTAAACGTTTCTAGAGGGCCATGCGCGCTGCGGCAAATTTAGCTCCACCCACTTCTACATTGACTCCACCCATTCTCATCTATTTTTCCATGTGCCCCCACACAGTATAATGCTCCTACAGTCGCCTTTACATTATACACACCCACATTGTAATATTCCCCTCCAAATGTCCCACAGTATTAAGTCCCTCTCCTCGTGCCCCAGTTTAAATTAACAGAAACTAGAGGGGTCATTAAACTGGGGCAGCTGGAGGGGGACTTTAAACTGGGGGCAACTAGAGGCAGACATGTCCCCCTCCAACTGCCCTCAGTGTAACTGCCCCCTACATCTGTCCCCAGTCCTTTCCTCTTGCTCACACATACTGTCTCTTTTCTCCTCCTTATCTTCCATCAGTCTCCATTCCCAGCTCGCTCGATCTGTCCTGTGGAGCTCCGCCCACTAACGAGTCTTATCATATCCTAGTGAGCTAAAGGACCTTTGATGATGTCATCAAAGGTCCTTTAGCCGTCATGCCATTCGGCATCTACCTTTATCCTACACCCTATGCGGGCAGGTCAGAGACAGTTACAGGGCCGGAAGTGGCCCGTGGGCTGTACAATGCCCAGGTCTGCTGTAGAGTATATTCACATTGAGATGTTTTGAGGCCTAAAAACCTGTCTTTGCATTAAAAAACAAAACAAAAAAACAAGCCAATGAATGCTTTGGACACTCAGGGTCTTTTTTCTGGCTCCTATTCATTTCAGTGGGTGACACAAAGAAAATCTTTCCTAACAACAGGACAGGGCCCTTCTTTTTTGGGAGCTGAAAATAATCTGTATCCCCCTTCCATGCTGAGCCAGAAATTGTTTGGTTTTCAGCCACGATTCCCGGCAGATGTTCTGGCTTTCTGTCTCTTTAATAGCCATGGCATTTCTTAGCGAGGAAGCTACGAGAGATAATAATTTATGTCAATTATGGACATGTATAAGTCTGATACACCAGGACGTAGTCACAGATGGAAGAACGCAAACCTCTCTTCTGGCAGGTGGTGGGCTCAGGTTTAGCTTTTGCACTAAGGATAAAAATCTTCAAGCTAAGCCTTTGCGTTACAATGGAGTCCAATGCACCTCCATGTCCCTGGAAGGCTTCTTCACACGGCCGTCACTTTCAAGGCCAACAGTGGCTTACTATCTTCCATCCCTTGGTCATCATTACGCGGCCTATATAGTGAACTGTACCAAGTAGATCCACTTTGATCAGATATTCTGGCTCTTACCAGTACGAGATCTCACCAGTAGCCGTCAATAACAAGTCGCAGAACATAATAGACCATTAAATCCTGGTAGACACACAGGGCAACCTCTAGGTCAACAACATTCCAACATAACTCTCTCCACATAAGCCGGTATGGAAACCTGTATAACCAGGGAGCTGGGAGGAAGTCACATTGACAGGTTTACTATCATACAAATCAGAGGAGAAACAGATCTAATCTCATCTGACTGGGGAAGGTGAGAGACATTTTTATGGTGGGGGGAACAATATCAAAGTCAAGGAAATGAGAAGAAGACCTGACCAGCAAATAGACAATTAACAGATGTACAGACTTGATATCATCGGGCTGGAGATCAAAGCCTAGAGGAAGGAAGGTTTGCTCTTATATAATGGATCGTAAACATCTTCTGGACTGGATGGTGTCTTCTTCTAGACACCCAACAGGAGGCCTCAGTCACGATGTTACTGCAACCTAGAGCAACACTTCATGAGTTCGGACACATCAATCCCATGTACAGAATTGTCGTGAAGGGCCACATATGTTGTATGTCATTCTGCACGATGATGTAGTTAGTGTTTTGCTTCAGTCCTCTTCACCCATGAAGTCTTGAAGACATGTATGGACTAATAAGTCCCTGTACCAGTCTCTCCCTAATAAGACACATTACCCCTTCTGACCCAATGGCCTCGTGACAAAGCCAAGTAAGTCCAGAGCGTTTTCACGAGGACCTAAAACGATGAGGTCCTTTAGGTATCCCTTCCCTGAGTTCTCCTGATCCTTGTCCTAAACCTGGCTTATCTTCGGACCCTGCCCTTGGCTTGTTGTAAATATCCTCCACCTGCCCATCTATCTATGCTTTCTACCTACTGCTATGGTACGTCACACTCTACCGTCTATCCATATGCATACTTGCCAACATTTTGCATGAGGCACTCAAATGAAATGGCAGATTTGGAACAGACCAAACTTCCATTTGTAAAGTCAAGCCCCATTTCGAGAATTGTCACTTCCCTTTTTGTGACATCAGAGCATGTCTATGTGTTAGCTACGACCCTTTTTGTGACATAACCTAATAATATAATTTGCCCACATCTCATGTGAAATGACGGCCTGGCAGATACAGCTAGGAGATTTCCAAGATTCTGAAAGTTGCTCCTTTCTTCAGAAGCCTCCAGGATGTTCCAGAAGTTAGAAATTACTAGCCTCTGCCCGCAACTTCATCTGCGTGTTGTTGACGTCGATGATCCGCCTGCAAACAAACTGCTGCTGTCGATGGTTTTTCTGCTCCGGCGTTTCGGTAGCTCTTAAGCTGTCCTGCTGCTGACCTTGTTCCTCACACAGTGCCTGTGATTGTTCTGGCATCTCAGCAGCTCGCTGGGACGCCATATAATGAAAGGACCAAACTTTGTTGTTGGTGCTGATAATCTGCCTGCTCCGACGTTTCGGCAGCTGTCAAGCTGGCCTGCCACTGAACTCATTCCTCGTGCTGTGCCTGTGATTGTTCTGGCATCTCAGCAGCTCACTGGGAAGCCATATAATGAGCGTATTGTTGGTCCCGATGATTCCCGTCAGCTCAGCTTGAGGAGAAGTCTGTGACTTCTGGCTTCCTTCATAGCTATCATTTCAGAATTTTGCAACAAATTAGATTTTCTTTTTCCCGCCATGTTTAAAAGTAGCAAACTGCCAATGTGGATTAAAGGTCTTTTCCCATCCAGTGTGTTAGCATTGCCTGGAGCAGATCAGATAATATGCAAATGCATGTACACAATGGACTGAGGGTTAGCTGAGTGTTTACATACAGAGATAACAGACCTGGCTTTATCAGTAATCTCCAATTAATTGAGATAAGCTGCTGCCAAGAGCTGTGTAATATAGTATGTGAACATAAATTCATAACAGTCCTGAAGCCATGTTGTTTAACAAACAAACACACAAACTTTCACATTTATAATATTAGTAGGATGTCCATATGTCAGCTGGTAACAGAGCCTTCACCCAGGGTATTGACCCTGGAATTCCCTGCAGAACGTCCATAACTCTCTGGGATTCTATGGCAAAGAACACAATCCTTAGGTTGCTGCACTCTGGTTCAGTCTAGGGCAGAGTTAGAGTCAGAAAAAAGTTACTGATTCCAACTCTGGCTTCAAAATAAAATGTTAATTATATGGAATTATATTACACAATTATTGATATTGTATAATTAATTAGATGTATAGTTTGTTACATCATTACTTTCATAGCAATCAATGACTATCTTTTTAACAGCCATTTGCATAGGAGTCAGAGTCGGCTGTGGACAGACAGATGAGATTGGGTCACCCATAGGCCACCTCCACGTCACCTAATATCACAAGCTCAGTGTGGTGACAGATCCTCTCTACCGAATACAAATACACTAAGAAACAGAAGGCTAGGTGCGTAGCAACAGCCAAAAATAAAAAAAAAGTTAAAACATAACAATATGGGACACAAAAAAACAAACCGTGTTCCACAAATAGACTACAAACATGGGCATTCTGCTTTGAAAATAAGTGGAATTCCAGGGATACTTTGATGTTAATGGCAGAGGCGGCTTTGAAGTCCAGGACTGTACATAATCTGTGTATCTTGCATTGTGCGCCGGCTCAGGTTTGGATCAAGTCTCCTGTCATGTTTTGACGGATTGCTGGCGGAGATCGGCTCTTGTGATCTGGAAGGCATCGCGTGACATGGATATTTGTAAGCGGCGGAGGTGGGCAGAAACAAAAGGCTCACGACACCTGTATGGAGATTAGTTATTGTTTGCAAAGCTCAGGAATATATGCACAGTTACTTTTTATTTCTTTCCGATCCCTTTTTACCTGCGCGGTGATGTAAGGAATCGGATCATCTTCAAGGGGACAAAAAAAAAAAAAGGAAGCAATTAGTCAGGGAGGGGCAGCGCGGCATCCGCTGTATTGTAACAGGACTGTAAGGATCAAACAGGGGCTAGGAACCAGGGATAAAAGATTGCTAAAAATGTTGTCATTGCTAAGGTCAATGGCTGCAAAGGTCCAAGAGATCCGTCTTCAGCCCTGGCCCTAGAGCCCGTCCTACCTGATGACAATGTCATGCTACATCATGACAATACGATGTGCATCCTTCTGACCTGCTGTATTGTCTATCTCCTATAATACTGGCATATTATGTTATGTCTACAGAGACATAAGGGCTGCTAGATGATACACCGTGGCACGATTACCACCAGCAATAAGGTGCCCACTTGATGATATTGTGTGATATTTGGTCTACGAGAAATGGATCTGATCTAAAAAGTGAACAAAAAAAAAAACAGACTATGACGAAGAATTCCCATCTTATATTGTTATGGCTTGAGGGTCTAACCTTTGTGACCCCCACCCATTCCATGTGACTATTCCAAAGGGAGCAGACGATTGCACCAATATCCATGGAAAATGGTGGTTTTCACCATGGTTCATTCTGAGGATCATGCAGTGTCCAGGTAGTCGGGCCGTGACTTATGTACTAATCAAATTACATCCATTAAAGGGGCGGGATAAAATAATAAACAGGGCGCACTCACCTGTCCAACAAAGATCATTTGGAATTTTTAGTGTTTTTTTTTACTATAACTATGAAAATGATAAGCAATTAAAACGAATGGCAAAGAAAGAAATTTGTATCAAGGATGTGTCTCTGATCGTCTTCAGCCACCTCGCATAAGATTGGTCAAGATTAGGGTTGAGCAATCGGGATCGAAAAGGATCGGATTCCGATCGGCGATCAAGTACATTTCACGATCGGAATTCCGATCCCGATCGAGGTCGGAGTTTATTTCCCACAATGCTTGGCTACTGGGGAAAGCTAAGCGATCCGGGAAGCGATTGAGCAAATTTCACGATTTCGCGATCGGCTAGAAAATGATCAGAAATCGGATTTTAAAATCGATCCTGAAATCTCAAGATCGGCTCAAGATGCCTTTAGTATCACTCTCACATAGCCGACTCCACTGAGATACTGCAATACTCTTGGCTTCTTTGGGTTTTGCGTCTCGACCTCCTTTCGGTCCACCTGCCAAGACTGGAGAGCGCTCCATGTTCTCATACGTGCACCAGTCGCCAGATTATTAACCTCCTGACCTTAGCGGGCCATTGACCACAAGGCTAGCACTCCATGCCAAAACATAGCATAAACTATAACTTGACCAAGCCTCAAGAAAAGTACTGTTGTGCTTATATTCTAATTATCACACTGTTACCAATAAATACACAAAACGGGGATAGATGTTACTTTGGGAAGAAAGTTGAAAACCTCTATAATAAATAGCACAACCAGCGACTCGGAGAACTCTCTCTTTGGACTTGGTTTACACATAAACAGCCCACCGGATGGAGAGAAATAAACAATCATTGCTGTAGTTTCTGGCAATTAAAAGCCTTCAGAGCTGTAATCTCTGTGTCGTTCAGCAGAATTGATTATCTTTTATCTTTACATAGTAGAGAGGACATGGCTGGTAAACTTTATATTAGGGAGAGCCAATCCTCAGTCAAGGTTATACAGATATGAAGTGCCTTTGGGAAAGTTTTATAGCTCAGTTCCTGCGAGATAAGACAATCTGGAGTGATCAAGAAGCCGAGTACACACTCTGGTAATTGCTACTCTTCCTTGGGCAAGTTGGAGCAAACAAACTGTTATAAACACATTTTTTTGTTTAGAAGATAAGACATTGCAATAGAGAAGCCTGAGCCATGGACGGTAACGCTCGCAGAACATCCTCCCTTTGATGTCTAAGGGGGCACAGTGCCCAAGACACTAAAAGTAGTTGTACATCGTGTCTACTGATGGCCCAAAAGCTGACAACATAATCCTCTAGTCTAGCCGCTTACCTATACACACTACTGGGGGTGACCTGGTCATTGGGCTGTAAATGGAAATCAAGCAAGCTGTAGTCTTATCCTACAGTCTGGTCATATTCCCTTCTACACCGTCTACCAGTAAGTATTTGGACACCCATGCAAATGAAGATATCTGCGGTTGTGATGTACGTCACGCCTTGGTCCCAGTGCACGGTAAACTCAACGCCAATGCCTATTGCACTATTTTAGATGACAGCGGGCTTCCTACTATGGGTCGGACCAATGTTACTTCCAGGATGACAATGCCAGCTGTCATGTAGTAAGGTCTATCGGTTAATCGACTGGACTGGCCTGCCCTGAGCCAAGACTTGAGCCCTATCGAGTTGGATCTCCGAACTAATGGGTGCAGCAGCCGTCCAAAATCGGTGAAAGAACTTACCTGTCTTCTCCAAGCTGAATGGAATAAGATACCACTAGCCGTCATACAAGGACTTGTGGAAAGTCCTGGAGGGTTGAGGCTGTAATGGCCGCTCGTGGAGGCTCCACCAACTATTGAGTATGAATAAATGTTGTCCAAATACTTATTGGTAGACAGTCTATCTGCCCCCAACTTATGGCTTAGACACCACATGTACAAATGGAAGAAAGTATTGAAAGATTACACTGCCTATAATTTGATTGCTGAGACTGGCATTTCCTAAACCAGTCTTAAAATGGCTCTATCAGCAAAATTATGCTAATAGAGCCTCACATATGCATGAACAGCCTTTAAAAAGGCCATTCAGGCATTGCTAATGTTATATTAAACTCCTCCCCCCCCCCCCGTTTTAAAATAATACCCTAAAAAAGAATATGATAATTAGAGATGAGCGAGTAGTTAAATACTTGATATTCGATATTCGTTTCGAGTAGCCCCTCAATATTCAACTACTCGAATCGATTATCGAATCCTATTATAGTCTATGGGGGAAAAATGCTCGTTTCAGGGGTAGGCAACATTCGATCAAATTGGACTTACCAAGTCCACGAGTGAGGGTCGGGCTGGATTCTCCGAGAAGTCTTCTCCGTGCAGCGTCCCCGCGGCGTCTTCCGGCTCTGAATTCACTCTGCTAGGCATCGGGCCGACTGCGCATGCCCGCACTACAAGAAAATGGCCGCTTACAGTCAAAGTGGCCATTTTCTTGTAGCGCGGGCATGCGCAGTTGGCTCTGCCCAGGCCCGATGCCTGGCAGAGTGAATTCAGAGCCGGAAGACGCCGCGGGGACGCTGCGTCTAAAGGTAGGAGAAGAACCAGCGTTGATTGGCCGACTGTATAGCATTCGGCCAATCAACGCTGGTTCTGCATCAAATTTTTCCATTCGAATAGCGAGTGATACTCGATCGAGTACAAATATTTCGAATAATGTAGTATTCGATCGAATACCTACTCGATCGAATACTACTCGCTCATCTCTAATGATAATCATACCTTATCATAGCAGGGGAACTAAGCATGCTCAGTATGATGAGTTCCCCTGCTACTGCGCCGGCGCGGGATTGCAAGCAATGACGCCGGAAGAAGAACACGAGGAAGACGGGACCCGAGGACATCACTGCAAGAAGAAAGAAGATGTAGACGTGGCTAAAGATGACATCGGACCATGCATGCCCGCCCAGCGTGCACAATAAGGTATGATTATCATATTCTTTTTTAGGGTATTATTTTAAAACAGGGGGGAGGGGGGGTAGTTTAATATAACATTAGCAATGCCTGAATGGCCTTTTTAAAGGCTATTCATGGATATGTGGGACTCTATCAGCATTATTTTAAAGGGGTTGGGAAGGGGTTAGACACTTATTCCATATCCCTAGGACAAGGGATAAGGAGCTCAACTGATCAGAAGAATGGGGACTGAAAATCTCCCTAAAGCCTCCTTGTTAAAGGAGTGGCCGTGTATTGATGGGATCGGTGCTTCCTTCACCTTTAGAAGACAGGCGAGATTAAATTTGGCAGCCCCATAGCAGCGAATGAGGAGCAGGTCACATGAGCACACTGGTGCTTTATCCACTAGGAAGCTTTAGGGGGACATTCGGTCCCTCGTCCTTCTGATTAGTGTAGGACCCAGTGGCAGGACCCTCAGCGATCAGACACTTATCCGTTGCCCTTTAGATAGGTAATAAGTGTTGATAATGGCACAATCCTTACCTGTGCTAATCTTCTCTGTGTCGTTCCAGTTCCTTTTTAGCTCAGCAGATCTCTAGTCTTCAGAATCCAAGTAAAACGACAACAATAGAGTCGGTCCCAGGGCCCCACAGAAAGTGACAGAGAAAACAACTATTAGTAATTAAGTTAATTGTCAATTTGGCTTCCTTACAAGGATGCACTCACGTTATCTCGATGATGGGAAATTACTAAAAGTCTTGTCATGTTCTTATTGTCAAGGGTCACAAAGAAAGACCAATGAGGGGGGTGTCAAAGGGACACTTAATGGCAAAATCCCATAAGTAATGATCTACAGAATTTATATGATGGGATTGTATTTTTAGGTCTATATGACATTTGATTTAAAGCGATGATTCAGCTTCTAAAAATGACCTGCAAATCCATCCCCAGCAGTGCTAAATCCTCAGTGCTCCCTTGTGCAGCCTCTGCTTGGCATTGTTTTACTTGCTGCGCCTTGTATCCCTGTCATTTACATGGAGAGAATCTGAGGACAAACTACATTTCCCACCATTCATCTGCCTTCCCTCGTTCTCCGCTCGCTGGAGGTTTTAGTGATTTTGCAAATGGAACATCACAGCATCATGTGACCTCAGATGTGGGAGGGATTTATTACCTGTGATTTCATTGTAGGGGAGGGGCACACAGAGCGAGAGCAGGCAGATGAATCATGGGAAATGTAGTTTGTCCAAAACCTAATGACTTCTTCAAGCAACCATGTAGTGTAAAGCGAAAACAACAGATACCTAATGGACACCATTGTCGTCAACAGGGTCCCTCATGACCCATTCTTATTCGTTGTTGTCAAGTTTATTCCATTCTTCTGTTTCTACAGCAAATCAAAACAACGCAAGTGTAAAAGCCCCTTACGGATTCCCACCAAATATTGTAGACAGTCGAAAGGTGACATCACAGGAGAGAACGGCATCCATCAACTAGGAAGACCGACTAGTCCAGGTCTAACAAACCTCCTCCTAGATAGCAAAACAAAGCATTTCATCTCCATATAGGGTACGGCCAGCTCTACTGATTATTGGGAGTCCCTGCGGTCAGACCCCTGCCAATCCCTTACCTTGCAGAATACCCCTTTAACAAGCTGCATATAGGAGCCTAGGAACATCCCCTTTTCCATACCATACGACGACATTACCCCGTTCGCTCGCATCTTCTTGCTGCACAGTTTATGGCACCCTGCTGTCCTTTGATGTCAGAGCTCCATAACATGAGCCAAATACTAATGGCATATAATTATGCAGATCACAACACGGCTGCCATCGGAGCATTGTTCTTTGATGGAATTGTCTCAGAACATGCCGCAGAGGTCTGCCACTCCGGGGCTTAGCAGCGCCAGATAGGGATCAGTGGTGCCTCTTGATGTGCGCGGCTGATGTAAAACACGCTCTTCGGGGACTCGTGCGGAGGGGGTCATTAGGCGCAGGCGGCATTTCTAGTGCAGTTAGGGAACCTTGACATTTACTGCTATCTGATGGGCTGCAGGCAACACAGGCAGTGACTTACTGCAATATCTGACAACGCACCAGCTACTGCATATCAAAAGATGGCGGGTACATGGCAGACTCTTACGAGAGGATTCTGCAACGACCTACAACAGGCCACTTATTAACTATAGAGACCTAAGAGCTTGACAATGACTATGAGCGCTGAACGATCTGCGCTAGAGGACGATGCTGCCGCTTCGCACCGTTGTGTATACTGAGACTCGATAGACATTAATCCACTTTTATATGGGTTTACAATTCCGTTACTTGTTTTCAGCTTTGGCGGAGTGCCACTTATAGTCAGCAGTTTGTCTACATAGACTTTGTGGAGTGATTGAGGTTGGGAAAAGTCATTGTTCGACACAGGAAAAAGGAGTATGCAATAAATCCTCCTTGGTGGAAAAAGGAAAACCTTCTCTAGCGCTACCTTTTACAAGGTAGCTCCCTACAGATCAATGCCTGGTTTTACTACAACCTAGCTGAACCAGAATATGTCCTGCAAAAGGAAGTGAGACCCAGCCGGTATTTTGTGGTAGCGCCCAGTGTAACTAGAAATGCCCCCCCCCCCCCCGAACCAACGCCGAAAACCCTGACCGGTCGACCCCCTCCTACATTCCTGCATGCTCTATGCCCCATAGTGGCCCCTGCACACAGTATTGTCCCCCATAGAGGCCCCTCTACACAGAATTATGTCCCATAGTGGCCCCTGCACACAGTATTATACCCCATAGTGGCCCCTGCATACAGTATTATGCCCCATAATGGCACCTGTACACAGTATTATGCCCCATAGTGGCCCCTGCACACAGTATTGTCCCCCATAGTGGCCCCTCTACACAGAATTATGTCCCATAGTGGCCCCTGCACACAGTATTATACCCCATAGTGGCCCCTGCATACAGTATTATGTCCCATAGTGTCCCCTGCACACAGTATTATGTCCCTTAGAGGCCCCTGCACACAGTATTATGTCCCATAGTGGCCCCTGCATACAGTATTATGCCCCATAATGGCACCTGTACACAGTATTATGCCCCATAGTGGCCCCTGCACACAGTATTGTCCCCCATAGTGGCCCCTCTACACAGAATTATGTCCCATAGTGGCCCCTGCACACAGTATTATACCCCATAGTGGCCCCTGCATACAGTATTATGTCCCATAGTGGCCCCTGCACACAGTATTATGCCCCATAGTGGCCCCTGCACACAGTATTATCCCCCATAGTGGCCCCTGCATACAGTATTATGCCCCATAATGGCACCTGTACACAGTATTATACCCCATAGTGGCCCCTGCACACAGTATTATCCCCCATAGTGACCCCTGCATACAGTATTATGCCCCATAGTGGCCCCTGCACACAGTATTTTCCCCCATAGTGGCCCCTGCACACAGTATTATGTCCCATAGTGGCCCCTGCACACAGTATTATGCCCCATAGTGGCCCCTGCACACAGTATTTTCCCCCATAGTGGCCCCTGCACACAGTATTATGTTTCATAGTGGCCCCTGCACACAGTATTATGTCCTATAGTGGCCCCTGCACACAGTATTATCCCCCATAGTGGCCCCTGCATACAGTATTATGCCCCATAATGGCACCTGCACACAGTATTATGCCCCATAGTGGCCCCTGCACATAGTATTATCCCCCATAGTGGCCCCTGCACACAGTATTATGCCCCATAGTGGCCCCTGCACACAGTATTATCCCCATAGTGGCCCCTGCACACAGTATTATGCCCCATAGTGGCCCCTGCACACAGTATTATCCCCCATAGTGGCCCCTGCACACAGTATTATGTCCCATAGTGGCCCCTGCACACAGTATTATCCCCCATAGTGGCCCCTGCATACAGTATTATGCCCCATAATGGCACCTGTACACAGTATTATGCCCCATAGTGGCCCCTGCACACAGTATTTTCCCCCATAGTGGCCCCTGCACACAGTATTATGTCCCATAGTGGCCCCTGCACACAGTATTATCCCCCATAGTGGCCCCTGCACACAGTATTATGTCCACATCACAATATACATATGCACATCACAAGGTGGCCTGAACAGGCCGTTGTCTTCTGAAGGATAAGTGCACCGCAAAGGTGTAGCTATAGAGGGTGCAAAGGTAGCCCAGGGGTCTCAGGGGCCCATTATAGATAGCACATGATAAATGGAGGCCCCATTACATATTTGAGGCCCAGGACCTGCAAGTTTTGCCTCTGGCTAGGAAACCTTGATCATTCCAACTAATAATCTATAAATGCAGATGAAAACAATGGATAGATTATCATCAGTCACAGACCGCTATGATGTATATAAATAGCATTTGGTTTTCTACATATTTTATAATACTGGTTCTGATTCTATAGGTCTAATCCTTTATATGTGTAACCCAACCACCGCTATACTGAGGAACATACAAGGTCCTATTTCCCTAATGTGATACCATGTATACAACATTTCAGATCCTTGGGTACCCATTGCAGAGTAACGGAGGAAGATGTCTTATTTCCCATGAAATAAATACCAGAACGGTGATGAATAGATTCCATTATGGAGAGTCATCAAAGGCGTTATAGTGGGTGATTTCACACTGCATTAGGAAGGGGAGTCGCCTGGGTCAGGCCTCGCACACCGCCGGCACAGAAAGGCTGTTTATGCAGGGATCCTAATGTCTATCTGTTCATGTAGAAACCTCCCACATGTCCCTCTTCTGGGAGAACTAACACTTCAGCCATGATCCCCTTTCTTTCCAATATTTCCAAAATCTATATTCACACGTATTCATTTCAATGTATTGCTCCAAGGAAACAGCCAATACAGCCCTGTAAAATGCTCTGAAGTTCTACCGAAGGCATGGTCCCCAGGACAGGTCATCAATGGAAGATGCCTGGGAGTCCAACACCTGGGTCTGTCTAGATCACCTACCTTGGCTACCTCACAGGTCATGTTGCTTCACATTCATTGGCCACAGCTAAGGCTGCGATACCAAGCACAGCAGCCCCTGGTGGGGGTCACAGGAGTCAAACCTATCGCAAGGATAGGTTACCAATTAGTCCCAGAAAACTCCTTTAGGCTAAAGTCCCATGTAGCAGGCAGCGACAAAAAAAAAAGATACGACCTCCGTTGCGGAGTTGATGGGTGCACCAAGGTCTACTGTTTGCCTGATCACATCTCATGCAGAGACTGGCAAAACATTTTCGGACAGAAGCCGCTGTGGTCGAAAGTCAAAGCTTGACGTGAAGAACAGAAGGGCACTTTGTCAAATTACAGTCAAAAGACACAAATTACTGCAGAGTTAAATGCAAGATTAATGAGGACCTTTCACCACCAATTCTTTACATAATTTAATAGGTTCTGCTCCACTGATTCTGGCTCGGTTGGATTTTTCTCTCTAACCCCCGCTGTTCCCAAGCAATCATTGCTGTTAGTTTTGGTCCCTGATATACTATTTAGGTTCTGTCAGCAGAGCAGTGTCATGCAGGGGAAGTGATTCTGAGCCCTGAACCTGGCTGAATCTGATTGGAGCTGTGAATCATGCTCCCGTCTGACATGAAAGAGCTGATAGAGCACATCAGGCACCAAAATTACCTGCACTTTTTGCTCGAAAAGGGCGGGGGCTAGAGAAAAAAATTCAACAGTGCTAGAATCAGTGGAATGGCGCCTATCAAAAAATACTAAGATCTTATATTGCTGGAGGTGGTGAAAGGTAGCAGTGAAAACTATCCGGTGTGCATGGCACAAAGAAGATATCAATGGCCAAACCAAAGTCAAGCTTTGACTTGCACCCACAGTTGCTTCCATCTGCAAAAGTTTTGCATGCTAAAATGCAACCACAGGACCAGCAGGCATTGACACAAATCAAATTGGGCCACAAATGCCTATATATATACTATATAGAACAGAAGGTTTGAACATCTGTGTGATCACTGGCCCTGGCATGGGGACAATTCAGTGGCATTTTTGGCATAACTAAGTCTGACCATTCAGAGAAGACAGTAATGTATCTGGCACTATCAAGGTGGTTCCAGGAGTGAGGTCAGAATAATAAGGGGGGCTTCAACATGTGCTTTTATACATCAATATTCAAGGACTAAACATCGACCATATGAGTAAACTATTTTATGTCTATCATGTCTGGCTTTTACTATAGTCTACCAATAAACTGTAGGAGAGAAGGGAGAAGGTCAAGCAACTCCCAGTCCAGGTTCTGATCACATGACCCTGGGTCGGAACCCCTAGGTCCCGTGCTTACAAAATCCTGCCAGAAATGACCGTATACAGACTCCCCAGAGAACCCCTTCAAGAAAACAGTTGCACAAAACTTTTACTTAGCATTTTCAATGACTTTAGTGACAATGTAGCCGGGCGTGCACCTTCTCGGGCCTATAAGTGGCAATGGTCTTACAGATGCAGTGGACCCCCTAAGCGTGAGTGTCCAGGAGGGAACAGATCTAAGGGAGGACTCTCCTTGGCCCATAGCTTGGGTCCTCCAGTGATCAGGAGAATGGGGGACTCAAAGCCCCCCAAACTTACACTCCATTTACGGTTATAGGGCTGCTAGGACTGTAATCTCCGGCATAGTCCGTAGCTCCATAGAGGCACTGGCACTCCATTTACCAGGAAACTTTACAGGGCCTTTAGGTCCGCCATACTCCTGATCACTAGGAGACCCAGAGGTCAGCCCCTAGTTATCAGACACTTATTCCCTGTCCTGTGGATTGGAAGTAACAACCCCTTTAAGTCATTCTTGCTTGTCTATTCTCATTTTTGAGTCATTCTTCGTTCTCATCCACCAATTATCCGCCATTACAATGATATTATCTCCACCTGATACAATGTTACATCGGAGATAAATTGTATCTATTGCATTTATGATCTAGTTATCCCTGTTATCCTAGGCGGTCAGAGAACATACGATACTTCCTACGTCTTGCACGGTTTCCATACTGACACGTCGCACTTAGCATCAGAAAGCGCCATCCCCGCCTGGCGTAACCTCCACATAAATAGCTCCATTACAATCTTCCAGTCAAGCCTGGCATGTCTCCCTCTCATCATCACAGGAGACTCCGTGTCAATCCTTAAAGGACATGTCAATATTTTTTCTTTCGCATTATAATTCCAACCCCTTTACTCAATTTTGGGAATGGAGGGGGATGGGCTCGGCGCTTGTATAGAATGGATAATTTGTGTGGCTAAGCTCCGACCCTATTTTCCAATGCAAATTGCGGCGCCAACCCCATTCATGGTGGAAGAAAACCAGATTCTACGGGGAGATTTCTGGAGTCTTCGGTTTTTTTTTTTTTCTTTTCTTCTCGGAGTGAAAGGTTTTCAGGACAAGAATTCCAGGACAAAATTCCTTCATTTTGGCACTGTTGCGTTTTTTTTGTTTTTTTTTTACTCTCCCCCCCACTAAAATGGGTATTAAAAAAGGGTTGGGTCAGAGGTCGCTGAGGTCCCCACATCTGTGGCTTTATGTAGGTAAGGCTCAAAGTGTGTAGCGAGGCAAATCCTAATGTGTATTAGCAAGACAAAGGCCCACGGAGAGAAAGCCAAGGAATGAGCCTTAATATAGTTAAGATTTATTAGGTCCATGAAGCCGCCCCACACCTCCCATTTTCCATACCATTTACCCACATCTAAAGGACGAGGCTTTGTCAGAGGGGGGGGAGATGGTCATTTAGAATTAACCAGTAACAAATCTCCGCCAGATAAAGGAAGTGCAGACAGGAGCAGGACGTGGACGAGAAAGTTCAGGAGACTTTTACACAAAAATTTAAGAACATTAAGAAGCCCAAAGACCCCGACCTCCTCATCCTCCAAGTACGGCTCAGGAGGTACTAGGTTCTGCTCAATGAGTCTTCTGATGTTTAACCGCTATAGTAGTCTGGTAGGAACTGGGGTCAGTGGATAGATAGATAGATAGATAGATAGATAGATAGATAGATAGATAGATAGGAGATAGATAGATAGATAGATAGATAGATAGATAGATAGATAGGAGATAGATAGATAGATAGATAGATAGATAGATAGATAGATAGGAGATAGATAGATAGGAGATAGATAGATAGATAGATAGATAGATAGATAGATAGATAGGAGATAGATAGATAGATAGATAGATAGATAGATAGATAGATAGGAGATAGATAGATAGATAGATAGATAGATAGGAGATAGATGGATAGATAGATAGATAGATAGATAGATAGATAGATAGATAGGAGATAGATAGATAGATAGATAGGAGATAGATAGATAGGAGATAGATAGATAGATAGATAGATAGATAGATAGGAGATAGATGGATAGATAGATAGATAGATAGATAGATAGATAGATAGATGATAGATAGATAGATAGATAGATGATAGATAGATAGATAGATAGATAGATAGATAGATAGATAGGAGATAGATAGATAGATAGATAGATAGATAGATAGATAGATAGGAGATAGATAGATAGATAGATAGATAGATAGATAGATAGATAGGAGATAGATAGATAGATAGATAGATAGATAGATAGGAGATAGATAGATAGATAGATAGATAGATAGATAGATAGATAGATAGGAGATAGATAGATAGATAGATAGATAGATAGATAGATAGATAGGAGATAGATAGATAGATAGATAGATAGATGATAGATAGATAGATAGATAGATAGATAGATAGATAGATAGGAGATAGATAGATAGATAGATAGATAGATAGATAGATAGGAGATAGATAGATAGATAGATAGATAGATAGATAGATAGGAGATAGATAGATAGATAGATAGGAGATAGATAGATAGATAGATAGATAGATAGATAGATAGATAGATAGGAGATAGATAGATAGATAGATAGATAGATAGATAGATAGATGATAGATAGATAGATAGGAGATAGATAGATAGATAGATAGATAGGAGATAGATAGATAGATAGATAGATAGATAGATAGATAGATAGATAGATAGGAGATAGATAGATAGATAGATAGATAGATAGGAGATAGATAGATAGATAGATAGATAGATAGATAGGAGATAGATAGATAGATAGATAGATAGATAGGAGATAGATAGATAGATAGATAGATAGATAGATAGATAGATAGGAGATAGATAGATAGATAGATAGGAGATAGATAGATAGATAGATAGATAGATAGATAGATAGATAGATAGGAGATAGATAGATAGATAGATAGATTAGACTCAGAAGACAGACAGAGATACAATAGAAAGACATATGAAGTAGATAAACAGATATGAGATAGACAAGTAACTACAGATAGATCTCTATGGGGTGTTATCTTCCTTATGGTGATGTCACTACTGATCAGGGATCGCTCTGATCTTCCC
This sequence comes from Leptodactylus fuscus, assembly GCF_031893055.1. Taxonomy (NCBI): domain Eukaryota; kingdom Metazoa; phylum Chordata; class Amphibia; order Anura; family Leptodactylidae; genus Leptodactylus; species Leptodactylus fuscus. The sequence goes on from NC_134270.1 coordinate 6,419,620, forward strand.
ACCAGTAGAGGACAATGGATCTCCTTCCACTATAGATTCCTTCCATGTAGACTGATAAGTGGCCACAAAATCATCCTTGAGGGTCCACTCAATATCTTCGCTACAATTCAGGCCCTTGAGTAGCGTATTAAACGGTGTGAACATAAATCACCATGTTACGGTGTGATCGCTGGTAATGTCCTCCTATACGTGGTGATATACGACACAGGGCACACATGATGGGAATATCATGTTGGTGTTTTTGGATTTACTTCACGAGATTGTTTTTTTTTTTTCATTTTTTCTTATTTTTCCCCGCACAGGACAAGGGGTTGCTGTCCAGCTCTTTGCTCCGGCCATTGTCCTGGAGGTCTTTAGCAATTCAAATGGTCGACCTATGGTGGGAGGGGGGGGGGAGGTTAGAATAAAGAAGAGGACAAAACAATAAACTTGATCCAAGTGGAGGGGCTTAAGGGCCCAGATCCTCGCACACCCGCCTTCTCCTTCTTTTCACAAGGCCGCTGGGCAACGGAATCAGCCGGCACTTGAGGCATGAGAGAGCTTTTCATTCAATGAACTTCAAATCAAACAAACTGGCCATTGAGCCCCGGCCTTAACAAACATCCAGATACACAGAGTTGTGCTTGTTGGGAGTTTATTCGGGGGACGAGGTTCGCACGAGCAGACAACCTGGCATCGGATACCAAGCTACGAGCCAGAGTGGACATACAACCCAATAAACAGGATGGAAAAATCCCATCGCCTTATTACATGTATGCCGGCGCAATATAAGGGAGTATATTTAGTGGAGAGGACCCATTGGACAATGGAGGTCACTATAGAGGACGACTGGGATCTATGTATTACCCATAATATTTGGCTATCCTTACTAAGTATATCCTTGCTATGGCTCACTTACATGGAAACTCCCACCTTAAATGGTCCAGATACTTTGGCTCCCAAATATCCCTATATAATGCCTGTCTGCCTGGGGTTTATAGGGATTCTACCATTAAAATCACATTTTTATCACTAACATGTAAGAAAGGCTACTCATGTCCTACCTTTCTATTTCTTCTCCGTGCCACCGTTCGGTAGAAATCCCGGTTTTCTTCGGTGTGCAAATTAGTTCTCTCGCAGCACTGGGGGCGTCCCCGATGCTGCAAGAGAACTCTCCAGGGCCACCTCCATCTTCTTCAGGTTTCGTTCATCTAGGCCTCAGGCAGAACCGATTGCGCATGCCCGGGCCACAAGAAAATGGCCTCTTGCACCAACTTACTGTGTAAGCGGCCACAAGAAAATGGCGGCTTAAAGGGATTCTACCACTAAAACACATTTTTTTCTAGTTAACACGTCGGAATAGCCTTTAGAAAGGCTATTCGTCTCCTACCTTTAGAAGTGCTCTCTGCACTCCGTTCATTCAAAATACCGGTTTGTACCGGTATGCTAATGAGTTCTCTCGCAGCGCAGGAGCAGCGATGGGGGCGTCCCCATTGCAGCTCGAAAACCGACCGCAGCGCCGCCTCTATGGTCTTGGGTATCCTCCCCTTGCTTCTTCAACGTCCTGTCGGACGCCTGCGCAGTACGCTTTGCTCGACGAAGATTTCCGAACGTACTGCGCATGCGCGAAATTGCAGTGCCCGCACTATGGCTGGGACCGCAATTTCGCGCATGCGCAGTACGTTCGGCAATCTTCGCCGAACAGAGCGTACTGCGCAGGCGTCCGACAGGACGTTGAAGAAGCAAGGGGAGGATACCCAAGACCATAGAGGCGGCGCTGCGGTCGGTTTTCGAGCTGCAATGGGGACGCCCCCATCGCTGTGAGAGAACTCATTAGCATACCGGTACAAACCGGTATTTTGAACGAACGGCGCGGCGGAGAGCACTTCTAAAGGTAGGAGACAAATAGCTTTTCTAAAGGCTATTCCGACGTGTTAACTAGAAAAAAATGTGTTTTAGTGGTAGAATCCCTTTAAACAGCTTACTGTGTAAGCGGCCATTTTCTTGTGGCCCGGGCATGCGCAGTTGGCTCTGCCCAAGGCCTAGAAGATTGAAACCTGAAGAAGATGGAGGTGGCCCTGGAGAGTTCTCTCGCAGCATTGGGGACGCCCCCAGTGCTGTTTGAGCGCTGGGGTCCGCTGCATACCAAAGAAAACCTGGATTTCTACCAAACGGCGGCGCGGAGAAGACATCTAAAGGTAGGAGAAGAATAGCCTTCCTTAGGGCTATTCCTATGTGTCAACGAGAAAAAATGTGATTTTAATGGTAGAATCCTTTTAAACAAAAAAATACACCAATGTCAAGAACAGAATCACAATGGGTGGAAAGATTGCGACACATGGGCGCTGGCTTCAATGGTTATTCTCTGAAGTCCCATAGAAGTGAATGGAGAAAGCCACATGAGCATGGCCACGTCTCCACGCTCCACGTCTACTAGACAAGGGTCAGACAACCTTGTTCTCAAGATAAGAAGACTACTTTCATGAAGAAGAGTCGTTAATAGGGGCAAGCTCTTCAAGATACCAATGTTGGGTGGGTAAGACATAAGACATGTCGCCACTATATCATCACTGAGGGTCTGACCCTACTAACTTGAGAATAAAGAGCCACAACGCTCCTTCCACCAGCAAAGAGGCCCCTATTCAATTACATAGGGCAGGCTGCAGTTTTGGGCATAGTTTGCAGAGCCAATGTGCTGGAAATAACAGTAAGGCTGAAGCCCCACATTGGGAATGGTTGACATTTTTTGCATTAGTTGGAGAAATCTTTCTTTTACAAAAGATCTTTCTGTTATATACCATCACTAAGGCCAATTGGATCGGCTGTAATGACCAATATGGAATAAAACGTCCATGGTTGTGTGTCCGAAACGGTCATTCACCACATGACTGTTCATCCAATGGTTGGTCACCCATCCACCGACTTATGTCTAGTGTTTATGTCCAATAAATGAGGTGTCATCAAGGGCAGTGGATAAAGTAAGGACATGGAGAGTCCTTGTCAGGGTCCCTTTAAATTGAGGAGGTGAGGCTTGAAATGCCAAGAAAGGGCTCCAGAGACCAACGATGACCCAGCTGTCAAATCCGAGAACATTGCTCCATTATAGGAAGAGTGAGAACAAGTCACAACAAGCCATTAATACCAAGGACTCCTGCTGGACAGGTGGACAGACGTGGACTGTAAGTCCTGAGCAAAGAAGAGGGGTATGCCAACACATAGAACTATTTCTCCAAGAATGCAAGAAAACCATAGCAGCTCTATTATCTTATACCCTGATCCTAGATCTTCCGGAGTTCCAGGCCGCCATCATTGACACTGGGATGGAAAAAAACATTGCAAGCTTTAGGCAGACCCCTATGGGCAAAGACATTTCCATAGCCATCAACAGGAAACAATCCAAAATCAGAGGCCCCACAAGCGAGCAGCCGAAGCCACCTGGTTCTTGGGACTTGTCCAGCCCATCATTACATCATCCAATTCTGATCACATTTATTGCACTCTTTACTGATGCACCAGCCATGTGCTCGAAAGCGTTGGCCCAGAGTTCGATAAAACCATCTCCACCCTTGGGCTCCCTGTTCATGAACTCGCCGCGTGCAATAATGTGGTTAAATCGGTTTCTGGTAGAATTAATAGATAAATGCCTAATGTCTCCGTCCTAAGCGATCGGTGTCTTGTTTGAGAAAACACTGCTAATGTTCTGCAAGTTAAATTATCCAAAGAGAAGCCTTGGGAGAACGTATGATTAAATGCAGCTGCTTATTTTGCCCTGGATGTTTTATTTATCAGACGAGGGTGTCGCTCTGTTTCGGTTCTAAATTAAGCGGAGAAACCAGGCAATTCTTCACTACAACGGGCAACGGTAACCCCTCATCCACCCGGGGACTAGCCAAACTTCCAAGGCCCATCGGAGGGGATCGGGCCCTTGGCCGGCAGCCGCAGGGTTAATCCAGCCTGCTGTGTATTTTTGCGGCAGAACCTAATGGAATGGAATAAATTGAAAGTGCACGTCAATTGTGCTGTCTAATGATCTGTAATTGACAACGAAATGCAAATGGTGAGGGGGGAAAAAAAATGTGTTTTTGTCACGCCTGGTATACCAGACCATCGCATGTGAGGGGTAACATAATAATAAAAATCAAGATTATACATGTATGTATGCACACGCATACTCTTTACATAAATACATACATTTTTGATTGTCTATATGTGCAGCGCCAAGGCAAACCTAACGGCTCAAAATAGCAGGCGTCAGGGAAACAAGTTAGTGGTGAGATCCTGGCGGCGGCCCAAGCGGGACCTAAAGTTAATAGACTTTGTCACAATAAAATAATCAAATGAAATAAAGCGCTGCAGAAGAAATTATGCTAATGACGGCGGTTATTCCTGAGGTGCCGAGCCTTCGAAAACGCATAAAGCCGGCTTTCTAATCACTGCATCAGCATGCCGTGAACTCTTGGAGGAAGGCCGCGCTCAATGGCGAGCCTGATGTGTGGGAATCTCAATGCAGGATTAACTTTTTCTGGAGGAGAATCAGCCGCGTAACCTTTAGGTTTCTGTCTGTATCTTTGTTTACAAAAAGGCCGCCGGCGTCGTTTAGCCTTTTCCCGTACGTATATAGAGAGAGAGAGAGGTTTGTTCCCAAGATTTATCGTCAGGCGAGTCTAAGCCGTGATACCTCTATATGCACACAGTCAGCAAAGAGAAAAGTCAATGAATTCCTAATATAGGAATAATATAAGAGGGCTTGTGGATTTCCCAGAAAACAATCAGCATGGCGAGTCCTCTCCACCAATCCAATAGTCTAATCCAATGATCCTTGCAATGTTCCGATGAGCGAGAGAGCTGGAATGGGGTCATTATCAAGCAAACTGTGAAACCTCTCCCAAAGTGCAGCTCTTTCACAAGACCATCCCCTTACCCAGACCACATTTTCTGTGATGGAATTTCCATATTAACCATCTTCTTTGACCAGACCACCACCCTAGAAAACCACTTTATAATGCAATTTTGGGTGGTCGTCTTCTCCCTTTACATCTTTTGTGTTTCTTCATGGCGTCCGGTGCACTCTTTCCTGTCTTCTTGGTGACATCATGCGCCTGGGGTCACCATTGAGGCCTGTGATCCCAGGCACATGACATCACCAGGAGGCCTAAAAGAGGTGAGAGGAAGTGAGTATAATTTTTTAATATTTTTTTCACACCTCCCCGCATCCTCCACCAATTATACTCTGAGGTCCGAGCAGACTCCAAGTATAATAATTTACCACAATGCATGTCGTGGTGGTCATTGTAGTTCGTCTGAGATGCATCCCCAATTATTCAAACAATTTGGGACATTTAGGTCGAACCCGGCTTGTGTCAAAGCAATTCACCCATCTCTACCAATAGGCAATATGTTTGTGTTCACGTTATTACATTACACCCGGGTCCTGCCCCCTCACACTCCCCATTCTACACCCTGAATGCCACATTTTGCATATGTATGGAGATGACTCAGACCAATATATTCATTGCAGTTCACACCAGCTTTCTAGCATGAGTTATAATGGAAACCTAATTGGTGCAGGTCTCCATTCTGGTGCAGAGATGTGCTGCAGATTTATGGAGTCTTCCCTGCACCAGTTGAGGCCTTATATGACATGCCAGTCTTACCAACTCTGCCCCAATGGGCTGGCTACACAGAGCTCTCTCTATATGGCAGTACATTGTATATACATATATAGAAATCACATAGCACAGTAAATTACAGAAAATCCATTTTAGTAACCCCCTTTATTAAATCAATGACATGGACACATCTCATCACAATATTTATAGTGACCCCTAAATTACTTAACTAAAAACGGTTCAATTTCTTTCTAATTTAACTAATAATAAAACACAAGGTCTGATATTATAGAGGGTCTGAATATATTAATCTGTGCCCTTTTATATAAGCCCCACCTCTTAAACAAGCCACTCCCAGCAATCTCTAGTTTGTGAATCACCCTGTAAAGGGCGCTAAAAAAACCCAAATAATCCTCCATTACTTGTAACTGAGGTCAAATGTTGAATTGTGACTTTTATTTAGGTGATAATCGCCTGGCCCTATATCATTAGGGTACACAAAACCAATAAGGCACCTGCTGAAGGGTCCGGTAGACGCCATATTTGTACAATTTTACATGAGGGGATACCATTGCTTAGCCAATTACTCAGACATTCAACAGCACCAAGGAAAGCAAACCTACGGACTCCTCAGAACTAGGATTGAGCGATCAGGATCGGGAAAGATCGGAGCGGGATTGAGCAAATTTTGCAATCGGGATCGGCTGGAAAATGATCGGAAATCAGATTTTAAAAACGATCCTGAAATCAACCCTACTCCATAAACATAAAGTAACTAGGGTTGAGCGATCAGGATCAGGAAAGATCGGATCCCGATCGGCGATCAAGCAAATTTCACGATCGGGATCGGCTGGAAAATGATCGAATTTTAATAAAATCTCAAAATGGGCTCAACCCTACTCAGAACCCTCCGATGTATACAAGTGTATACAATATGTTTTATGCTGGCGCCACCGTGTAGACTTCACAAGGGGACAATTTTTTATATGACAAGGTGCTTTCATTTTAAGCGCTTTGTCACCTTCCCTTTAAAGGTTTCACTATTTTACGTAACACCTTTTATCGGGCTGAGCCTCGTCACCTCTCCTTCCCAGCTTGGGATTCCAGCTTGTCACAGTGGCTTTGTGTGCTCCATTCATCCGCCGGCGGTCCCTGTGGACGGAGCGTACTTTGTGGGGGTCAGTTCGGTCAGCTTGGAATAAAAACGTAGCATTGTTTTTATTAAAGGCATGCGCTCAGCGGGGAGCCCCGGCCTTGTCTGTTCAGCGCTCAGCACCGTTTCAGGATGCAAAAGGAGAGCGAGAGAAAAAGGAATAAAAAAAGAAGAAGGAAAATGATAAAGAAGGACAGTTACAAAAATAAAAGAGAGGATTCCTTCGGCCGCACTCGGGGAGACATAAAAGCTGCAGACGAGTAAATAACCAAGCGAGAGATGACAAACAGGACCGCAGCGAAGAGTAAAAGAGCGACGAAACATCTTTGTTCCGTTAAAGGACTCAAAAGGACAGTCTGAGTCAATAAAGGCCACTTTGAGAGTGTTACTAAACAAAGTCTTGTTACCCCTGCCAACTTTTTAGAAATTCACCTCAGGGACGCCGCTCCCCACCCCTCTGCAATGATAGGAGTTTTTGGAAAGGGGGAGGGGGGGGGCACTGGGATTGGACTGAAGACTGACAATCTAAATAAACAGCTTTGCATAACATTAGGGGACGATTCTGCAAGCCGCACAGAATTATCATTCAGGGGCAGAGAGAGAGAATGAGGGATTGTGTCTAAATTCAAGTGAACAATCCGTGTGAGCTAGTTAATATCCCTCGGCCGTGGAGATTGCAAAGGCGGGGTGGGGGTTGCACATACATTACGAGGGGAGGGTATTATAGACTGGGGGGGGGATGGCTGTGCATTGGAAGTGGATGCTGAGATGTGACGAGATTTGCAGCTACTGACAACATGATACAGACACTGTTATAGTGCATAAAGGGGGACGTGACCTTTGTCAGACCTCTCTCCCAGGCTGGCGACCCATTCTGTCCATGTTAGGGCCGAGGGCACACCAGGTCCTCGATTATACTGCCAGGATGTGCAGATTGTTCATCGCACCATATTACCCCTCTGTACAAATTCTACTTATAGGGCCAGTTGTCAAATGGGGCAGATACATTTCTGACCCTCTGTTTCCCAAACTTTGGCTTGAAACCCACTTTAGCGCTGTCACCCAAAACAGAGAGATGTAACAAAGGGGTGTGGAGCCATAGAGCGGTGAATGCTAATAACCATACCCCACTCCCCAGGCATCATACTGTATGGGTGCTGGTGCATTACATTCTGTGGGGTACTGGCGGCATTATATTGTGTGGGGTACTGGTGGTATTATACTGTGTGGGTGCTGGGGGCATTATAGTGTGTGGGGTGGTGGAAGCATTATACTGTGTGGGGTGCTGGCGGCTTTATACTGTGTAGGTGCTGGGGGCATTATAGTGTGTGGGGTGGTGGAAGCATTATACTGTGTGGGGTGCTGGCGGCTTTATACTGTGTAGGTGCTGGGGGCATTATACTGTGTGGGGTACTGACAGCATTATACTGTGTGGTGCTGGGGGCACTATAGTGTGTGGGGTGGTGGCAGCATTATATTGTGGGGGTGGTGGCGGCATTATACTGTTTGGGCGCTGGTGCCATTATGGTGTATGGGTGCTGGGGGCTTTATACTGTGTGGGTGCTTGGGTTATTATATTGAACAGGAGCTGGGGCAATACAGTGGCTCAGTGGTTAGCCTTGCAGCGCTGGAGCCCTGGTTTCGAATCCTGCCAAGGACAAAATCTGCAAGGAGTTTGTATGTTCTCCTTGTGTTTGCATCGATTTCCCCAGGAAAAAAAATACCACATGCTACTGCATTCTTTTTTTCCCTAAAACACAAACAGCAGGCAGAACGGAGCTCGAAAAGCAATACAGAAGCTGAATGCAGCCGAAGATCAGAACAAAGGTGTCACGGAGCAAAGGTATACGTCTTCCTCCGGATGGTCTTTTGAATCAACACGGACGCAAGAGGTCGGGAGACAACAGCAATTTATTGTAATCCACAAAGTTAGTAGCCGGCGGCGGTCACATCAACCGTAATAACAATAAGTCCACAGAAGTCACAATCCAATGATAGCTTTGGTTCCTTGGTCCTGTAACTAAATCCTGGCTCTCTACAGAGCTGTGCACAGGCCGGCTAACTCATACTAACTCCAGCTACAACTATATACTAAAACTGTTACACCTATATCTGTGGGTGGGAAGGGCTGAGTCACAGATCCTTCCCCCCTCACCTATGCCAAACAGAGCAGACTCCCTGTCTCTTTTGAACAATGCACAGTCCAACATCTTCTTGGAGACACTGATCAGATTATCTCCACCCATTGTCCTCACTAGTCCTCACTAGTTAGAGGTATTTGCATACAATGTGCTAACACACTAGACCCGAATCAGCCAACTACACACTGATGTTTACAACAGGTTAGAGAATACATTCCACATGAAATATATATTACACATTGCCTATAGTATAGACTCTAACCATCCCGTGACAAAAGGGACATCATTTCTAATGAACTTAAGTACGATAATGAAAAATCCCAGATAACAGGGTTGTCCAAAAATGGTCGCCTTTAAAAAATTGGGAACCCCAGCTCTAACCCATAAAGAAAGTCATACAGCGCACAGAAGGCCATAACACGTAGCGGTAGTAAAGACGTCTAAACAAGTTCAAGGAAAAAGTGGAAGAGTCGAAGGGCAAAAATCATCTCAAGTTCTCAGAAGGCTCAGAACATAAAATTTGGAGGAAAACCCTTAAAGGATTATTGTCATTTCATAAAGTGATGGGATTCTGCACGTTATGATTGGGTGGGGGGGTCCCTCCTGATACCACCCTCCAGGACCCTCACTATTCCTGAGAATGAAATCTCCACAGCAGTGATTCACTGTTTCTAACTGCACACTGGCACTCCCGGCAGACACTTACTGTGTAGGGGATGGGGGGGTTTATGTAGAGGGGGTGGTGGATCTGCAGCAGGCCTTCATTCACACAGATTGGGTCAGCTGCAGTTCCCTGCACAGTTTCCTGGCCGTAGCTGTGATTCAGCACTTCATTCTTAAGATGGGTGGGGGTCCCAGAGGTCAGCCCCCTAATCGTGGAGAGAGCAATAGGACATCACTTCATGAGATGGAAATACCCCTTTAATTGTGCCTTCATAGGGTCATCTCAGCATAGAAAAAGAAGAACAAATCGCTGCCCATTTCTCCTATGAGACGATCAGACGCTACAAGCCCGTGATCCGATCGCTTCTTGTCTCCTCTGCAGATTACATGTCGGAACATTAAAGGAAAGTGTTTCATGTGATCTTCTCTTCCTGTTGCGTCCTGATGTCTGGTACACGCCGTACATCTTGTGCAGTGTCTCTCGCTTGCTTTCGTTGCGATGATATCAGGGCAGATATGTCTAGGATGCAAAGCCTTCACCGATGCTGGAGCCCAGTCACCCCTGTACATTTAGTTATGTCTTTCGTGATCTGATCGTAGAGATGATAACCCATACTGATACTTCATTTACATGGCGGCTCATTCTATGCTTAGATGGTCTCCAGGCAAAAGGAGCCTAAACACTGCAGCACAGAACGGTCAGGGAAAAGGGGGAGCAGCGGGACCCCAGGAAAAGACCTCACGGACCAACACTAAATTAGAACTGGACATACACGGTGATGCAGGTCAGCTGAACCCACAGATTTTGTAGGTACTGGACGGCCATCTAATGTGTTTGCCTGCTCCAGCATTTCAGCAGCTCTTAAGCTGTCCTGCTGCTGAACTTGTTCCTCACGCAGTGCCTGTGATTGTTCCGGCATCTCAGCAGCTCGCTGGGACGCCATATAATGAGCGTGTTGTTGGCACCGAAGATCCCCATCAGCTCCGCTTGAGGAGAGCTCTGTGACTTCTGGCTCCTTCATAGCTCTCGTTTAGAATTTTGCAACAAATTAGATTTTCTTTTTCCCGCTATGTCTAAAAGTAGCAAACTGCCAATTTGGATTAAGGGTGTTTTCCCCTCCAGTGTGTCAGCACTGCCTGGAGCAGATCAGATAATATGCAAATGCTTGTACACAATGGACTGAGGGTTAGCTGAGTGTTACATAGAGAGATAACTGATCTGGGACCTGAGATAAGCGGCTGCAGGAGCAGTGTAATATAGTATGTGACCATAAATCCAGAACAGTAGTGAAGCCATGTCATGTATCGGGATACAAAGTAGCCGATGTGTTACTCCAGGTTACAGAGTATCTATGGGACAAATCTCATCCATATCCGGTTAGCAGTTTTTGCGTGATTGACTAACAAATATCCAAACTATCACATTTATAATATTAGTAGGATGTTATAGTTGTATAAGTTGTTGTAGTTGTATGTGTTATATGTTATAGTTGTAGAAGTTGTTGGGGCACAATTAAGAGTCTCAAGTATTAAATGCATTAAATTAAAATGGTATGACCCTTTAGAAATTATGGGAAACTCAAAATGTTGCTCCTAAGTGCAATGATAAAATGACTGATGGCCGCTTGGTGGAGGGCTTAGACCAAAACACAGTAGATGAGGGTATCACAGAAATAAGGGAGACAGAGGAGCGGCATGTGGTATTGTCACTAAACAGCAGCAAGTACCAACTAGCCCCCCGAATAGCCGAGCCATCTGCCAGCCCTCCATGTGGAGCCAGCATGATACCTTCTCTTCCCATAACATGTGGACGCTCTAATCCAAGGATCGGCTTTCTCCGGTGTCACTCACCTGTCGCATTTCCAGCTTCCCACTGGAGTAAAGCAACTTCAGAGAGCAGCTGTGGAGGAAAGAACAAAAAATACATCAAATGTCAGGAATAGAGTTGATTCGAATAGTATTGGAAACTATCCTGGCTCCCATAGCAATGAATGGAAGCAAGCGAACAGCAAGGGGTTAAGCGCCGGCCGCTTCCATACATTCCTATGGAGCGAGGTATTTGAAACAATAGTTGCAGGATAGCTGTATTTTTTGTTGCCTATTTTGCTGCAGTTTTTTAAGCCAACGCCTTGTATGGCAGATGGGAGAAGTAGAGGAACATCCTTTATATTTCCAGTTACATTTGACGCCGATTTTGGCTTTGGTTCAAAAACTTCTGCAAAATTTGCAATAAAAAAATACAGGGGGAGGAGTTCTGGTGGACTAGATGAAGGCAGTGGGGTTCAGCCGATCTTGAGATTTCAGGATCGATTTTAAAATCCGATTTTTGATCATTTTCCAGTCAATCCCGATCGTGAAATTTGCTCGATCGCCGATCGGGATCCGATCTTTCCCAATCATGATCGCTCAACCCCAATTACGTATTAGGGTCTACTAGCCAAGGGGGCAGGAACACTGTGGTTTCTCTGGGGGGGGCGGGGTCTCTGTGCTTGGCTAATTGATCCTAATTTGTATCCACACTAAAAGGGCTTATATCTTGGAAATAACTGAACGGATTTGGATAAACTTAACACCAAAATGCTCTGAGTGACCGCGCCGATCAGATGACGTCCTCTTAAACGAACACTTGTACAGAAGGACTTGCATGTTGGGTAGTCAGGACGCTGAGACCAAGTCAAAACCCACTGGGACACATTTATTACACCTTGAATGTCTAGTTTTCTGGTGTACAGGACATACTTTGTGCGTGACTTATTAATTTTTGCGCCATCTTCCAAAAAAGGGGGGCAGGGTCATCAGCCCTTTCATATTTATCATCATTTACACCAGAAATGACTGAGAATGCCGGCTACGAGCTGGCATCCATTTTACCCAAGGCGCACAGCTGGGTGGACGGAGAAGCTCTTATTCCTTCCTCGTTGTATATGGGGCACTCTCTCCACCGCCTACACCGGGGCCTACACCAGGCTTCATAACTCTGCCCCAGTAAGTCTTGTGCATTGGCCCACTCACTACAATAGCCTCTATGTACAATACTCACTGGGGGTCACATAGTTTCTGTCTAGTGTGCAGTGGTGCTATCAGGACATTTCCTTTAACTGCAGCACAACCTGGATTCATACACTCATATATTGGGTTGGACACCAGGCAGACGTCCTAGCCCCCTTCAGTATCCGTACAGTTACTATGGTGCCTCGATGCTTTAGTATATGAGATATGGCGGTGATGCCCGTACCCAGGGGGGCCTTCACGCAGATTTGCAGAGATGGAGAAAGTCCGTGTAAAAACAAATGCCGGGTTAGGGGACCGAGTAGCTTGGGAGAGAGAACATTATAACATCAAAGCCCAACGAGGCAGCTGTTTACTCACAGCTACAAAAAGACATGATGTAATTCAGGCGGCGCAGCCTTTCATGTCTACCTCTCTGCTGGATGTTTACAAGCCATGCAGGGGTCTGACAGGTGAGCGGGGCCCACAAACCTCCAGGCCGGCTCCACAAGGGCTCATACAATAATATGAGCAGGAGGAAATGTGATCAAACTGAGCTGAAAAGTAACAGCGAGAACAATCGTTGCGAGGACGTCCAATCGGGCACTGGCTTGTATTTCCTCACCTCCGTCTCGTCTCCAGAAAGTTGGAGTCTTGTTGGTTGCCGTAATCACAACCTGTTATCGATTGTAAATGTGTTAAGTTCATATGAAGGAAGGCGACACCTCCCAGCGAGTCAGCCATCTGCCAACGTAACCTCCAAGGAGGAGAAAAAGACAAATTCCTTCCATCTCTGTGTGTGGCAATGAGATTAATTCCCCGGATCCATCGCTCCATTATAACTGATGATTATAACGGATGATACGTATTGTACGCAGGAATGTCCTCCCTTTATAAATGCATCCATTATTACGGCTCCAAGTTCTACAGTCCCGTCTGTTTATCTCTCCCCGCACAATGGGTACCAGTATGGGCACCGTACCCCCATGGCAGAGCTGCAAGTAGGGTTTCCCTTTATTCCCGTTAAAAGGTAGAAGATTCTAAATCAAAACTTCTGCAACCTTAGGATTTGCAATTTTGGTTGCAATTTCCAAGCAAGGTCCCATGACTCTGTATTTGTGTTGCTTACTTGTATAGCGCCATCCTATTCCGCAGCGCTTTACAGATGTTGTCAGTCACTGTTCCTATCAGGATGTCTTGGAACCACGGTGAGAACATACAAACTCCTTGCAGATGTTGGATTCAAACCCAGGACTCCAGAGCGGCAAAGCTGCAGTACTAAGCACCGAACCGAGTCATTGTGCAGCCCGTATTTCCATATGCTGTGATGTTAACATAGTTTATATCACAAATATGAGCCAGGTCTGTGATAGAAAGTGCACTGGGTGCACCCCCGGGTGACCCCCGCCCATAAACCCCGCAGGTAGTAGCATCTGCCTGATGGTGCGCAGCCCTCTTTATTAGGCCGGGGATAGATACACATCCCTGTCTATAAGAAGACGTTTCCAGCTTGTTCGCCTCCTCTCAGAGATGACAGTCACACGTAGATGGGATTCTTCATGCAGAAAAATGTCAATCCCTAAAGGGAAGAGAAAGAATTGACATGAAACACACAAACCCGCCGTGTGCCGTGAGCCGCAGGAGATGACTGGTCGCGCTCTATACTGCGCCGCTTTGTACGACAACCTGCATCTGTAGATTACAACAAATCAGTATAACAAGGTAATGGCGAGAAGAGGGCTGTGATACAAGATGTAATCCTCAGCGGGGTAGGGATAGGTTGTACCGTATACCATTCTGCAGGATTCTTATGTCTCCTGTCAAATCCGTGCAAGACATTACATGAGATGTAACACTAAGACGGCTGACAACCCGGATCATGCAGGTGTCAATGCGAATAACTGTATCAGACCCCATAACATATAGATTAATGTATATATGTACAATAGAAACATTCTGTAACGTTGTAATAGACATTGTATAGGATTGTAAAGATCTCTGCCTGCTGTCAGTGAATGGCGACTTTCCCGTTCACCTCCCTAAATATGAATGATAAAATGCTGCCATGTACGAGGCTGAAGTTACTCGTCTGCTAAGGGTTAGCGACATTGTACGAGATGGCTCATAGTGTATAACACAAGCTCGGAGCGCCCCCTAGTGGTTAGGACTGAAGCAACATACAAGGATAATGAGGCTCTAATGGTTCATCAACCCCAACTCATTTGTTTAGGTAGATGGGTAAAGCCTAATTTTCCCACAACCATAGGTTAATATCGTATCTGACAATCACATAAGGCCCGAAAATCACTGTTCCATTTAGCTTAGTCCTGTTGGTTTGCACACCGGGTCAATCTGACACACTGCGCTCCTGAAACACTCTGTGCTGCTGGGGAGCCTGCTCCTTCCATTATGTAACTCTCTCTGTGACTTCCCGTTCATCCTCATCCACCTTCTCAAGGTACTGTGCATAAAACATGGCCAATAACAGCGCCCTGACAGTCCAGGTTGTGGGTGTCGTAGTTCAGTCCTATGCACCTGCTGCAATACCAGACTACTCGTGGACAGGTTTGGCACAGCCCAGATTTTTATGGGCCCGTGGACCAATTATCCACCTACACCCCCCTTCCCCAGCATAATGATCAGATGTGCAGACAAAAGTGGTGTTGCCGGGGTCTATAGACACATCTATGTGACCTAGAAAATAATAATACAATAATACCCTCTCTGTGCACCAAATGATGTTCCCCTTTATGTCCCTGCACAATAATTCCCACACAATCATCACAGGTCCTTTAGTGTTGTGTGAACCTAAATTCCTTCACTGCGGTCGTGCAGTGACGTCATTTACCGGGATAAAAAGTAACCTATGTTTTAATCAGAGTTCCTATCTATGTATGTGGCAAATTTCATGCAAATCCGTTCAACCATTTTTGCGTGATTGAGGAACAAACATCCAAACACACAAACTTTCACATGGATAGGATACCACAGAGTGGCCATGGCCCAATCACATCACATTTTCAACTATTTTTCCCTTAAATTCCCTCTCAAAATTGGGTCCATGATCAGGACAGTTCTAGTGACCCACATGAGTGCGCAACCAAAAGGGGAACAGACAAAATGGATCGAGATTTACTGATCAAAATGCCGAATATATATTAAGAGCGTTTTCAAAAATAAGGGTGTGGCCTATTTGGATTGGGAGGGTCTTGTCAAAAAGGGGTGTGGTTTAACTATTTGGTGACTCTAGTTTGAGAACAATTTTTCCGATTAGTTCCCATCAGTGATTTGTCAAGGAAGAGTGTCCAGGATTTATTTATAGCCTATCTTCAGGATAGGTCTTAAATATCTGATCCCATTATGTATAGCACACAGAGTGGACGCACCCAGTAGGGTCACCAGTCAGCACCTTCCCTTAGCATAGGCTATACATAAAATACATCATGAATAGGGTTGAGCGATCGGGATCGGAAAAGATTGGACTCCGATCAGCAATCGAGTTAATTTCACGATCGCGATCGGAATTCCGACCCGATCTTTTCCAGTGGGATCGAGGTCGGAAAATTTTTCAAGATTGGCTCAATCCTCAAGTGACTTTTCCCATAGAGAAGCAATGACTAGGGTTAAGCGATCGGGAAAGATCAGATCCCGATCAGCGATTGAGCAAATTTCACAATCGCAATCGGCTGGAAAATGATCGGAAATCGGATTTTGAAATCAATCCTGAAATCTCAACATCGGCTCAACCCTAATCATTAACAACTCCTTTAAGTTTACAGGAGTAGAAAACTGCAGCATGAGCCATAAAAGTTGCAATTTTATTTTGCACAAATTGGGTTTTTGAGCAACAAAAATTGCAACTTTAAGGTTTTGTCACCACCCAGGTCTCTTTCTCAAAAAGGAGTGCAGGGGCGGGGCAATAAGACCTATTATCATTAGGGTCGAGCCATCGGGATCGGGAAACATCAGATCCCGATCAGCGATCGAGCAAATTTCACTATCGCGATCGGCTGTGCATGCTGGCCGGCGGCCATTTTTTCGAGGCCGCAATTGCGCGCATACGCAGTACGCTCCTCTAAGTCTACGCCGAACAAAAAATGGCCGCCAGCCGGCATGCACAGTCGGCTCTACTAGTGTCTCACTGGCAGAGCCAACTGCACAGGCGTCGGAGCTGACCCAGACGGAAGACGACGAGAGAAGGGGAGGATGCAGCTGAAGATGGAGGCGTTGCTGGAGAGAGTTCTCTGGCAGCAGTGAGGACGCCCTCATCGCCGTTTGAGCGCTGGGGCCCGCCCCCACTTATGTGAGATAACTCATTTGCATACCATTAAAAACCGGTATTTCTAAGGAACGGCTGCGCGGAGACCACGTCTAAAGGTAAGAGAAGAATAGACTTTCTAAAGTCTATTTCGACGTCTAAAGCAGAAAAAATACATATTTAGTGGTAAAATCCCTTTAAGACAGGTAAAGGTCTGACAACTCTGTAAACACGGGAGCAAGTCAGGAGACTACATCAAATTATACCTCAAATCATTCCTTAGGTAAGAGTTCCCCTTTAATTAATAATACTGCCTGAAACTTTTCCAGAACATTCCCGGGGCGAGCGCAGCTCCCGCCATAACTATTACACGACACCACCCGCCAGGAGCAAATTCATTTTCCTGCACCGTAGGATTAGGCCAGCAAGAGAAATGAAGCCATCACGTCCTGACAGACAGAAGTGACGGAGGATCCTTATTTGTAAGAAGTCCGGAGACTGCAGAAAACCTTGCAGGAAGCCGCCGCGTCGCCTGGTGCTGCAGCGGGCATTAGATGAAACGCCGGCCGCGTGAACCCAGATTCCAATTTTATCCGGAGAAAGCAATTCTTTCACTCAGGTTTACTTTTTTTTTGTCCTTGTTTGAAGGGATTTTGAGGCGAGCAGATAATCCGAACTTTGAACAGCCTGGGCTGCGCTGGAGGACGATAGAGGCCGTCACTTTCTTCTGATTTCGTGTGATTGGGAGAACGACAGGGGGAAAATGCCACCGGCTTATCTCTGCAGAGCAGCCACACAAAAGATGGCGGGAGCCCGAGCCGTTAGGGGGGGGGGGGAGGAAGTATCGCTCCCTGGAAAACGCGGTGACAGCTCTGGTCATGTGACGTAAACAGTGAACGGGTCACGTCCACATACGAGCCATCCCTGTATACACAAATACAAGGTGCAGATTGCAGGTAGTCTGAGGACAGTCCATGGCGCGGCTCTACTACAAAGACCAAGATGAAAGCGTCTTGTGGTGTCTGCGTTGGTCCTATAGACTATTACAACGGGTATCCCCACCTTGCATGAATCCAATGTCCCCTTGTATCGCAGTCATCCAGCCGTGCAGGGAACGGAGACGTGACCCCACGTGGTGTATATGCCACGGCAATAAAACGTGGCATCTCACAGTCCCTACAAAGCAGATGGGATTTTAGAGAAAAATACGTGCAGGGGAAATTGCATATTTGGAAATCTCAGCGTGCCAGTTATACCTACCGAAAACGCCGACGATTCCCTATAGGTATCACACGACTTTCTGTCCTGGTCACATGACCACGGCAACCAATGGCTGTAGAGCAGTACACGGCGGCTGGGCAATACATCGCCCTATAGGTTACATATGGCTGCAGGGTTCAGGACAAATGCCGAGTGTATAATTCAATATAGTCGGACTCCGTTTTAAAGGGATTCTACCATTAAAAAACTTTTTTCTGTGGCTAACACGTCTGAATAGCCTTTAGAAAGGCTATTCGTCTCTTAACTTTAGATGGGATCTCCGCCGCGCCGTTCCTTAGTAATACCGCTTTTTTTTACCGGTATGTAAATTAGTTCTCTGGCAGAGATGGGGGCGGGCCCCAGCACTGAAAATGTGAGGGCGTCCCCAGGGCCGGCTCCAGGTTTTTATGGGCCCTTGGGCGACAGAGCCTCAGTGGGCCCCCTTGTAAAGGAGGTGGGGGAGTCGAGACACTGTGCGTTGCAGATGAAGCGAGTGACGTCATGCAGGAGTGTGGCTTCACCAACGCCATACCTCCCAATCTTTTAAAGAGTAGAAAGAGGGGCAAAATGTGCGGCGCGCTCTGCGCGCCGCTGCAAATTTAGCTCCACCCACTTTTATGTTGATTCCACCCATTCTCATTCATTTATTATGTGCTCCCACACAGTATAATCCTCCTACAGTCACCCGTAAATTATATGCCCCCCCTCCATCTCTCCTCCAGTTTCATCACGTTCTCCCCCTTCATCTGCCCACAGTTTCATGTCCCCCATCTCTGCCCCAGTTCCATGCCGTTCTCTCCCCACCCCCTCCATCTGCCCCAGTGGCATGCTGTTCTCCCCCCCTCCATCTGCCCCAGTGTCATGCTGTTCCCCCCTCCCCTTCATTTGCCCCCCAGTTTCTTTGGGCCCCCTCCATCTCTGTCCCCAGTTTCATGCCGTTCTCTCCCCACCCCCTTCATCTTCCCCAGTGTCATGCTGTTCCCCCCCTCCCCTTCATTTGCCCCCCAGTTTCATGGGCCCCCTTCATTATGTTTCACCTTAATATGTAATACAAAACAAACACTTACACTCACCTTCTATCACTCACCTTCCATCGTTCCCCCGATGCTCCTCCCTCCAATCACATACGCGCGATGCAGGAGCTGTGAGATCAGCTCCTGCTTAGCTCCAGCCCGGCTTGAGTGTGTAGGCGTGATGCGATGATGTCATCGCGCCTACACACGCAAGCCGGGCCGGAGCTTTAAAGCAGGAGCTGATCTTGCAGCTCCTGCATCGCGTATGTATTTCAGCTCATCGGCGGACGGACGCCGATGAGCTGAAATTGTGACAGGCAAGTGCCGGGGGGCCCCCAGAGGCTCTGTGGGCCCCGGCACTTGCCCGACTATGCCGTGCGCTGACGCCGGCCCTGGGTGTCCCCACGACTGCCAGAGAACAGGATCCCGCGCCGCCTCTATCTTCTGCTGGATCCTCCCCTTCTTTCTTCAGCAGCGTCACCTGTCGGCTCTTACACTAGTAGAGCCGACTGCGCATGCGCGGCCATAGTTCCGAGGCTGCAATTACGCGCATGCGCAGTCGGCTCTACTAGTGTAAGAGCCGACAGAGGTGACGCTGCTGAAGAAAGAAGGGGAGGATCCAGCAGAAGATAGAGGCGGCGCGGGATCCTGTTCTCTGGCAGCCGTGGGGACGCCCTCGCGTTTTCAGTGCTGGGGCCCGCCCCCATCGCTGCCAGAGAACTAATTTACATACCGGTAAAAAAAACGGTATTACTAAGGAACGGCGCGGCGGAGATCCCATCTAAAGGTAGGAGACGAATAGCCTTTCTAAAGGCTATTCAGACGTGTTAGCCACAGAAAAAAGTTTATTAATGGTAGAATCCCTTTAATGGTCAATGGAGCTTCAATGTACTCTATAGGACTTGCCTGTTGCCATGACAACCAGCTAAAAGCACAATAGGGTTGCCATAAACAAGACCCCTCCCTGTTGTCTGTTTCAAGCCTGAGTCCTGCAGTTCCCCTGATGGACAGCAGGGGGCAGCAGCAGAAATGACGCAGTTCTGTGATACATAAAGCAGCCATGACAGCTGGAAGTCTCTCAGTTATAAATAACAGGTGACTGAGGGATGAGGTGACTGGTCTGTGTCCTCCATGTCAGGTAACTGGTCTGTGTCCTCCTCCCCTGCCCACAACATGGCCGAGCCCTCAGGCAGACTCCACTCACCGCTCCCGCTCCTTCACTGCCTGAGAGGAACCGAACCTGCGGTCCTGATTGGCCGCTGGCTGTCATGTGATCGCTTCTCCTCGCAGGTTACTCTGGGAGTTGTAGTTTCTTCACTGGTTGATGACAATGACATCACATAGTGACAAATCTGCTCAGAACTTCATCTCCCATCATCCTTTGAGGTAATTCCTTTTTTTTGCCATTTTTGTGATAATTTCCTATTTTTGTGCAATGTTTATCTTGTATATCAGCCTGATAAATCTGAATAGACCATATTAGTATAGAATAGGTAAGCAGCTGAAGGAAATCTATGGGAATGGTCCTGTCCATTGAGTCTAGGGCCCTATTCACATGACTGTTCCGTTTTTCTGTCTCTTTTAGGTCTTATTCACACCATGTAGGTCCGTTCAGGTCAAGTTTATAATGAGGTTTAGCCATACCTCCCAACTTTTGAAGAACCGAAAGAGGGATAAAATGTGCGGCGCGCTTAGCGCGCCGCAGCAAATTTAGCCCCACCCACTTTTGTGTTGACTCCGCCCACTCGTTAATTTTACATGTGCCCGCACACAGTATAATCCTCCTACAATCACTCGTAAATTATATGTCCCCCCTCTATCTCTCCCCCAGTTTCATATACACCCTTCATCTGCCCCCAGTTTCATGTCCCTCTTCCATCTCTGCCCCCAGATTCATGTCCCACATCTCTGCCCCCAGATTCATGTCCCACATCTCTGCCCCCAGATTCATGTCCCTCCATCTCTGCCCCCAGATTCATGTCCTCTCCATCTCTGCCCCCAGATTCATGTCCCCTCCATCTCTGCCCCCAGATTCATGTCCTCTCCATCTCTGCCCCCAGATTCATGTCCCTCCATCTCTGCCCCCAGATTCATGTCCCTCCATCTCTGCCCCCAGATTCATGTCCTCTCCATCTCTGCCCCCAGTGTCATGCCGTCCTCTCCATCTCTGCCCCCAGTGTCATGCTGTCCTTTCCTTCATCTGCCCCCAGATTCACGTTCCACCTCCACATTAAACTTACCTTCTCCTCCACTCCCTCGCCGCTCTCTGCCCGCCTCTCTCGCTGACACATGCGGCTGAAGCGAGGAGCTGACCTGTGTCAGCTCCTCGCTTCACTGCTGCCGCCGGCTCCTGGCTTGTACATCGCGTCTACAAGCCAGGAGCCGGCGGCAGCAGCGAAGTGAGGAGCTGACACAGGTCAGCTCCTCGCTTCAGCCGCATGTGTCAGGAAGAGAGGCGGGCAGCGGCGAAGCGAGGAGCTGACCTGTGTCAGCTCCTTGCTTCAGCCGCATATGTGTTCAACTCAGATCTGCGTCCTCTGGACGCAGATCTGAGTTGAAATCGGGACATACCTCCCTCCAACCGGGACCGCGGGACATGTCACCCAAATCGTGACTGTCCCGCGGAAATCGGGACGGTTGGGAGGTATGGTTTAGCACATTCGTTTAATGGATGCAAAAAAACAGGCGCAAAGGATCCATCTGTCTATATAAGCGTCCGTATTTTACGTATGTTAAACGGATGGGCTAAACTGCTGTCAAAACTACGTATTGAGGAGGGGCGATGGCGTTTTCCGTCTCTTCCGTGCCTGGTGTACAGACATCTCCTATAAGGGGGCGTTCACACGGAGTAACGTGCCGCGTGATGTGGCACGTATACGGCGTGTGAGAGTTTGCGCGCCGTATACGCTCCCATTGATTTCAATGGGAGTTAGGATCGTATACGCCGCGTTATTTTGCGGCCTAACTCCCATTGAAATCAATGGGAGCGTATACACCACGCAAACTCTCACACGCCGTATACGTGCCACATCACGCGGCATGTTACTCCGTGTGAACGCACCCTAAGAGGTGCGGATGCTGAATACGCGCGGCTGTGGCGGATCTATATTTTCTCTTCCATCAGATAACAATGACTCGGATGAGTCGGCGCCATTTCTCTCGCACGAGACACGAGTCTGATATTCGCGTACCCAGAGGCTGACAATCTGCGCGGAGTCAGCGCGTCGCTGCTGAATTTTCCACATTTAACGCTGCATTTAATCGCTCTCGCTTCCAGATTTCTCCTTTAGGGTCAAACCATTTCTTGTGTAATTAATTTTCGTGAAGCGTCTCGTTAGCAGAATGTTTGCAGGACATATTCCGGATTTTACGGAGCCCCCTCCCCATCTGACATCAATCTATTATATGTTACTTACACCAGTTTCCGTAATGATGATTTTGCTTTGATTTGCTGTTCCAGGATCGCCGGGTTTTATGGCCTCGGGCTGCGGCCTGACATCTTACTTGCGTCCTTACTCTGCTGCTTATGGATATATAGAGATTATTTTCCAGGGGAAAGACTGAATGTGCAGATATATGTATATGTGCTTAGTCCCATATATCTGTTATCACTGACATATGTGCTCTTATAGATATCCCCGTATATGTGCATAATCCCTTATATCTGTCATGGCTGCCATATATGCTCTTACAGATATCTCCGTATAGTTGCTTAGTCCCATATATCTGTCATGGCTGCCATATGTGCTCTTGACAAATATATCAGGTCAAAAAATTGGCCTTGATTGTCTGCATTTTGGCCGGTGTCTCTGTCGGTGAGCGGGGTCCTGCCATCTATTAGAGTCTCCTTATCACTACGACGTGAGGATTATCTTTATAGTACAACTAGCAGTTACCCGCGAATTCGTCTACGGGTTGGCGGTGGCGGTGAACTGCTTATATTTCTTGTTCCCCCATCTCTGCCCTCAGTTTGTTGTCCCCTCCTACCCGCGACTTCCTCCGCAGCCCCCCTGACCCTGGCGCGAACCACCTGCAGCGTGGCCTGTGGCCCCCCATGTCCCTTTCCTTGCGGATGCGGCGGACCCGTCCTACAGGAGGGTGGGTCGGGAGGCAACGGCCTTGCTGCTGCACCTCGGCCCCCCCCCCTCTTTCCCGCTACCTGTGTCCTCGGCCCTGCCCTTACCCACCACCCGCTCCCCCGGCCCCCTGCCCCCATATGCAATCTCCCCCCACACACACACACACACACTACGCACCCTCGGCCCTGTGGTACCATTTCCCCCCCAGCAGAACCCCTCCCTAACCACTACCACCCCACCCCATTACACACCACCTGTTGTAACCCCCCGCCTCTGCTAAGCAACCTGCCGATCAGTGTCCCCACAGCACTTACCATGATGATGCCAGGGAGCTGTGTGTGTCGTGGCTGAAGCTTCAGCAGCGATGCGTGGTGTTACCCGAGGCGTCTGTGTTCCCAGCCGCAGAGTACGGGGGTTACGTGCGGCTGGCCGTGTTCGGCCGGGTTCCGCTGCTGTATGGTATGCCGGCCTGAGGCAATGTGTGGCGGCCGTCATATGAGCGGCGTATGGAATCATGCGGCCAGCCGCCATGCTCGTGACAGTGTGTGAAGAGAGTGGAGTAGTCTGGTGGGCAGAGCCGCGGATCCTCCCAGTGGTGGGGTCGGTAAAGATGGCTGAGCCGGAGAGTGATACAGGTCGGCTCCTGCAGGATGGTGAAGGTGAGTGTGAAAGTGCTGAAGTATATGTGAATGTGAGTGTGTGGGGTTAGGGGCGAGGCTGTAGAGGGGAATGTGAAGTTTAGGGGCTTGCTGTGGGCCAAAGTGTGTGACTTTGCAGAGATGGTAATGTGAGTTGGATGTTTGTGTGGGTCGTGGGAAAAACGTATGTGCGTTATTGTGACGAAAAGTAGCCTATTGCGTAATCCAGTGTATTAGCTATGTTTGTGGAAAATTTGAGCCAAATCGGTGGAGCGGTTTTTCGGTGATTGAGAAACAAATATCCGAACATCCAAACACACAAACTCACAAACTTTCACATTTATAATATTAATAGGATCTATAAGTGTATGATGGGGTCGGGGCAAAGACTGAAATTCCCCTAGAGTTGTCTCCTGCCAGTACGCCCCCTGCTGGTACCTGCTGGGTTTAGACAATACCATTTGGCTGCCTGCCTGTTATAACTTGTGCCAACAGCCGACCATCTGCCTACCATCTTGTGTGCCCTACGGCAGTGGTCCTCAACCTGTAGATCTACAAGCGGTGAGGAACTACAACTCCCATGCCAACCACAGGCTAAGAGTCGTAGGTTAGAAATGGTTAAAGACTGTAAGTTAGTTAGACGGGAGTTTTCCTCGAAGCGCCGTATACCTCTGATGGACAGCTCTGAGTTCTGGCTCCTTTATCTGTCCTGGTGCCTACAGAAGGACCAAACCCAATGTGAGCACCGTATACTTGGTTCCAATCCCTCTCCATCTCTGCTTGCTGTCAGTGAAAGAGATCGTTCAGATTGTATCTAGATATATGCATGATCTGGATTGATACATTTTACCTGCACTGATACATTGTAACAAAGTTGTCTGACAGTACATCAAGTAGTGCTGATGTGACTAGCGCTGACTACACTGTAACAAACTCTCAGTTGTACAAAATATCAGCCCAGATTTACGACTAGATACTGGCATATCATTGACTTGTTAGACATGTAGGGGTGGCTTCTCAAAAAGGGGTGTGGCTTAAA
Source organism: Leptodactylus fuscus (assembly GCF_031893055.1). Lineage (NCBI taxonomy): Eukaryota > Metazoa > Chordata > Amphibia > Anura > Leptodactylidae > Leptodactylus > Leptodactylus fuscus. The sequence goes on from NC_134270.1 coordinate 6,444,440, forward strand.
TGGTCCTCGATAAGCCAACTAAACGGTGCTATAAACCTATAGATACGCCGGCATTGTCTAACTCTGGGCCTTCAGGTCTGTCTAGAAGCGCCGCCATTCACTGACAGGAAGCAGAGGTCATGTCAGGAATACAAGCGAAGTCTACGACAACATTGCAGAAGGTTTCATTGTCTTGTAGAAGTCACAGCATTGTATAGTGTGTTGTCAGATGGGAGGGGCGCGGACGGGCACTACACGAGGGTCTCATCTCCCTGTCACATGGCACAATAGACACCAAGGCCCATGTAGATAGAAATGTATCTAATGACTGTCCATTATCACATTATTAATCTGCAGGTCACAGACCCAGCATGTCCTCCATATGCTTCACTCTATGATATCTGCCCCGAAAAAGGAGAGAAGGGAACTGGTGCAGGGAATAGACAAGCAGATGGGCATCGCGCCCTCACAAATCCAATTAGACTTGGTCTTCTAGAGACAAATGGCGTTTGGCAGGAGAGATCTCCTTTCATTACATTCACAAGAGTGGTTAACATGTTGTGTGCCAGACGGTCCTCTGTATAAGCTCGCTCCAGAGCAGGGGTAGAGGACCTTGGAATCTCCAGCTGCTGTGAAACTACAACTCCCAGCATGCTCCATTCACTTCCATGGGAGTTCCAAGAACAGCAGAGTGAGTATGCATGCTGGGAGTTGTAGTCTTGCAACAGCTGGAGAGCCGTACGTTCCCTACCCCTGCTCTAGAGGGAGGACTATAGGGTTACATCTGGAATACTTGGGTAACGCTGCACAGAAACTAAGCACCTGCACGGCCCATCAGGACAACAAACCCAGGCCCTGTTTCTCTGGATCGGTGGGGGCTCCAGCTCTGGAACACTTGTCCATCATGAAGTTATCTCCTATCCTTTCCAAAATTTGGACAACCCCTTTACTCTAATGCATGTGCCCCACTTGTGCTCAGAATAATACCATCTATTGTTCAGGGCTCTCAATCTTATTTGGTTACAGGGTATGTCTAATTTATCAACCATTTATGCTGCAAGCTTTGCAAATGGTCTTGATTCTAAATCCTACCGTTTTCTGTCTGCAGCTTCTAGGCAGACCTATGTGTCTTCATGGCTACAGACTAATAACTAATCCTGATCATCTGTCTTCTCTTCTATTGTCCCTTCTTCTTCTGTCTATAGCAATGTCAGATAAGACTTAGGCTCCAGGATCAGACGACACACAGTGACACATACAGTAAGGTGACCGTGTACGTAAAATGGTGCACAAAGTTTTGCAAAGTTGCATCCCCTTTTATTCGACATGCATTGGAACAAGATAAAATAGTATAGGCACCCATTAGGAAAAAAATCATTGATGGATGAAGCAAGTTGCAAAAAAGACTGAAGTGGAGAAATCATGTAAATCGGTTCAGGATCCACTAATAGGGAAATATCAAACTTTCCAGGGTTTACGGGCTAGAAGCTATTACATAGGTCTGACCATAGTTCATAAACTTGTGTTCACTCATTTGTCATGTCCAAAAATTTAGAAAAAGTAAAAAATTTTTGATGTTTTTGTTTGCCATGTTGCTCCTAATTTATGCCGATTTTATTTGGATCCTTCCTAAAGCTAAGAATCTCAGCACCATCCTCTGATGTTTTCTCATCCTTCCAATGCCACCTCTTAATAATCGCCCCAATTTCCTCTTTGGCGGCCAAAAGAGAAAAAAATTCATAAAATCTCCCTTGTGATAGGTAGTCGAATAATAAAGCTGCCAAGTCTTTATGAGGTGTAAGGCGATAAAAGGGAAGACTTCTGTGGATGAGGTCATAGGAGATCAGCCGCGGGATTGTGGGGTGTCACCAGAGGTAAGAAAGGCCGATGTGTCGGGCACATTACAGCGGGGCGTAGGAACGGACATCACTGCTGGTAATGGGATTTGGCCAGTTCTCCCAGTCACACCAGCGCGCCATGAAGAATTTTATTTTTCTGACTTGCTCGGATAAGCCATGACGTTGCCTGTTATGTCTGGTCTAGGAAAGGGTCCCTGTCAGATTATGTCTGGAGTCATCGAAAGGGATTTAGAGGGGAAAACTAAATATGGCTTCAGGGGTCACACACTGCACAATTGTAGGAATTTTGACAACAGTTCGAGAAAAATAAGCAAAAAATCTGTAATATAATTCGTGAAAAAAGTAACTAAAAACCATCACAAATATATAATTATATGTGCGAGGTGAAGATGGAGACACATGGCACAAGAACAAAGAGGAATGGGATACGGACACTCGGGGTACAGGACGCTGACACTCGGGGAACAGGACGCTGACACTCGGGGAACAGGACGCTGACACTCGGGGTACAGGACGCTGACACTCGGGGTACAGGACACTGACACTCGGGGTACAGGACGCTGACGCTCGGGGTACAGGACGCTGACACTCGGGGTACAGGACGCTGACACTCGGGGTACAGGACACTGACACTCGGGGTACAGGACGCTGACGCTCGGGGTACAGGACGCTGACACTCGGGGTACAGGACGCTGACACTCGGGGTACAGGACACTGACACTCAGGGTACAGGACACTGACATTCGGGGTACAGGACACTGACACTCGGGGAACAGGACGCTGACGCTCGGGGTACAGGACGCTGACACTCGGGGTACAGGACGCTGACACTCGGGGTACAGGACGCTGACACTCGGGGTACAGGACACTGACATTCGGGGTACAGGACGCTGACACTCGCGGTACAGGACACTGACACTCAGGGTACAGGACACTGACACTCGGGGTACAGGACGCTGACACTCGGGGTACAGGACTGTGACACTCTGGGTACAGGACACTGACACTCAGGGTACAGGACGCTGACACTCGGGGTACAGGACTGTGACACTCGGGGTACAGGACGCTGACACTCGGGGTACAGGACACTGACACTCGGGGTACAGGACACTGACACTCGGGGTACAAGACACTGACACTCGGGGTACAGGACAATGACATTCGGGTACAGGGTAATGACAGGCTGATACTTGGGGTACAGGATAATGACAGGCTGATACTTGGGGTACAGGATAATGACAGGCTGATACTTGGGGTACAGGGTAATGACAGGCTGATACTTGGGGTACAGGATAATGACAGGCTGATACTTGGGGTACAGGATAATGACAGGCTGATACTTGGGGTACAGGATAATGACAGGCTGATACTTGGGGTACAGGATAATGACAGGCTGATACTTGGGGTACAGGATAATGACAGGCTGATACTCGGGGTACAGGGTAATGACAGGCTGATACTCGGGGTACAGGATAATGACAGGCTGATACTTGTGGTACAGGATAATGACAGGCTGATACTTGGGGTACAGGGTAATGACAGGCTGATACTTGGGGTACAGGATAATGACAGGCTGATACTTGGGGTACGGGATAATGACAGGCTGATACTTGGGGTACAGGATAATGACAGGCTGATACTTGGGGTACAGGATAATGACAGGCTGATACTTGGGGTACGGGATAATGACAGGCTGATACTTGGGGTACAGGATAATGACAGGCTGATACTTGGGGTACAGGATAATGACAGGCTGATACTTGGGGTACGGGATAATGACAGGCTGATACTTGGGGTACAGGATAATGACAGGCTGATACTTGGGGTACAGGATAATGACAGGCTGATACTCGGGGTACAGGATAATGACAGGCTGATACTTGGGGTACAGGGTAATGACAGGCTGATACTCGGGGTACAGGATAATGACAGGCTGATACTTGGGGTACAGGGTAATGACAGGCTGATACTTGGGGTACAGGGTAATGACAGGCTGATACTCGGGGTACAGGATAATGACAGGCTGATACTTGGGGTACAGAATAATGACAGGCTGATACTTGGGGTACAGGATAATAACAGGCTGATACTTGGGGTACAGGGTAATGACAGGCTGATACTTGGGGTACAGGATAATGACAGGCTGATACTTGGGGTACAGAATAATGACAGGCTGATACTTGGGGTACAGGATAATAACAGGCTGATACTTGGGGTACAGGGTAATGACAGGCTGATACTTGGGGTACAGGATAATAACAGGCTGATACTTGGGGTACAGGGTAATGACAGGCTGATACTTGGGGTACAGGATAATGACAGGCTGATACTCGGGGTACAGGATAATGACAGGCTGATACTTGGGGTACAGGATAATGACAGGCTGATACTCGGGGTACAGGATAATAACAGGCTGATACTTGGGGTACAGGATAATAACAGGCTGATACTTGGGGTACAGGATAATGACAGGCTGATACTCGGGGTACAGGATAATGACAGGCTGATACTTGGGGTACAGGGTAATGACAGGCTGATACTTGGGGTACAGGGTAATGACAGGCTGATACTTGGGGTACAGGGTAATGACAGGCTGATACTCGGGGTACAGGATAATGACAGGCTGATACTGGGGTACAGGATAATGACAGGCTGATACTCGGGGTACAGGGTAATGACTCGCTGACCCTTTTAGTCCATTAGTTTCTGTATTCTGACACTCCTGGTTCTCTCTAGCTCTATAGTCTCTTTATATAGTATATATATATTCTCTGTATACAGTATATAGATAGTACGCACTTGTCCTGGTCTTGTGTGGTCGGGCACCCCCGGTTCGGAGGACTCCTTTATTGGTAAATTCCTCTCATTTCACAGATTCCTGGGCGCTCCGGGATTACAGATACAATAAATGAGTCTTTCTTCGCCATCTTCCTCTCCGCGGGCGCTGTGAGATACCAGAAGACATCCAGGACTTGTAAAATGTCTCCCTATAAAAAAGATCTCAAGAGCATTTAATGGACAGTAAGTGAAGTGCGGGGACAATAGGCCGCTGCCCCTCCGCCCTCCTGCCACTTTGTCCTTTACAACACTTCAGCTCCTTTTTGACTCTCTCCACGACCATTGTCCTGAACCAGTGGGAGTCAGATAACATTGTATCTGGATCTGTGATGGAGAGAATGGGCCGGAGATTTACACCATCTGTTACCATGGGCCGGCGGTGACTAATAATGCTTTACACCGCTCTCATCTCTCTTCTTTAGGAAACGTTTGTCTTTACTTTTGACACCTTTTGTCTTGTTAATGGAGTCACTTCTGGATATTGAGCTTCTGCTTTACAGTCCATCAATGTATTTAGAAGAGCCCGGGAGAGCTAAAAGTGGTCCAAGCTTGTGAGTCGTTGGTGGTGGAGATACTTGGCGCCATCATGGTGACTACAATGTTGGATGGCTCGTCGCCTTGGTTGGAGATTTTTTTTGATAGGTCCAAATTGTACTTTATTGCATTACACATTGTGTATGGGAGCCTTGACTTTGCTCGTGGCGGTGACGTGGCCACACATTGGTGGTGTAGCAGCGTCGTCCATAGCAAAAAACACCCAATAAGTCAAAGACCAGAACCAAAACCTTACTGAGCTGGATTATAGAATGGCGGACTTACATCAAATACGGCAACATATATACAAGGCAACGGCCAACGCTCCTGGTAACAGACTGGTATATTGTGACGTAGACAACTGCTTTCCAAGACGGCAAGGATGGACGAAAACGCAAAAAGGCGCAACCTCTCCTCAATATGTGATTGTAACCTAAACATCACAGGCTATGTGTATGAAGGATTCCTCTACTTAGACTTACTGTGCTCCTGGAGGACTCAGCTTACTGAATTCTATTACATCTATACAATACTTAATTTATCCTGTAGAGGCACTGCAGGGAAACTAAACACCTACTGCAAGTGCCCCCACAAATCCCAGCTAATAGTCTAGGCTTTCAGCAGTGGGACACGCTGTGGTCAGCTTATATTTGGGGTATCCTGGCCTGTCCAAACTCCAGAGCTCCTTTAAGAAGAAGAAAGTTTGTCCCCAGAGCTGTGAATACCATCAGACTTCTCCGACTGCTCTCCTTGTGCAACACTGAATCCCTCCAAGAGTGTCAGATCAGTGTCAGATATTTTGATGGCTGTGACCAGTGCCCCTCTGTATAGTATAAGGGTTGTTCTTATTACTGTTAAACCTCTTAGATGCCACAGTCGATAGCGACCGCAGCATCTAAGGGGTTGTTTTCTGTTTTGGCAATCCAGAGCCTGATCAAGCCGGGACATGAAGTAGAACCGAATTGGCAGGGGCGGATCCAGAGCCGGGCAACCGCGCTTAGCGGGGCCCCGCGGCCCGGCCCTAACAAAATGGTCCCGGTCAGCCTCGGCATAGTCGGGCAAGTGCCAGGGCCCACAGAGCCTCTGGGGGCCCCCGGCACTTGCCTGTCACGATTTCAGCTCATCGGCGTCCGTCCGCCGATGAGCTGAATACATACGCGATTAAAGCAGGAGCTGTGAGATCAGCTCCTGCTTTAAAGCTCCGGTCCAGCTTGCGTGTGTAGGCGCGATGACGTCATCACATCACACTTACACACGCAAGCCGGGCCGCAGCTAAGCAAGAGCTGAGGTCACAGCTCCTGCATCGCGTATGTGACTGGAGTGAGAGAGGAGTGTCGGGGGAATGATGGAAGGTGAGTGTAAGTGTTTGTTTTGTATTAAATATTAAGGTGGAACATAATGAAGGGGGCCCATGAAACTGGGGGGCAAATGAAGGGGAGGGGGGGGAACGGCATGACACTGGGGAAGATGAAGGGGGTGGGGAGAGAACGGCATGAAACTGGGGACAAAGATGGAGGGGGCCCAAAGAAACTGGGGGGCAAATGAAGAGGAGGGGGGAACAGCATGACACTGGGGCAGATGGAGGGGGGGGAGAACAGCATGACACTGGGGCAGATGGAGGGGGGGAGAACAGCATGACACTGGGGCAGATGGAGGGGGGAGAACAGCATGACACTGGGGCAGATGGAGGGGGGGAGAACAGCATGACACTGGGGCAGATGGAGGGGGGAGAACGGCATGACACTGGGGCAGATGGAAGGGGGGAGAACAGCATGACACTGGGGTAGATGGAGGGGGAGAACAGCATGACACTGGGGCAGATGGAGGGGGAGAGAACAGCATGACACTGTGGCAAATGAAGGGGGGGAGAACGGCATGACACTGAGGCAGATGAAGGGGGGAGAATAGCATGACACTGGGGTGGATGGAGGGGGGAAAACGGCATGACACTGGGGCAAATGAAGGGGGAGAGAACGGCATGACACTGGGGAAATGAAGGGGGGGAGAACTGCATGACACTGAGGCAGATGAAGGGGGGAGAATGGCATGATACAGTGGCAGATGAAGGGGGGGATGGCATGACACTGGGGCAAATGAAGGGGGGAGAACGGCATGACACTGAGGCAGATGAAGGGGGGAGAATGGCATGATACTGGGGCAGATGAAGGGGGGGAGAATGGCATGACACTGGGGCAGATGAAGGGGGGGAGAATGGCATGACATTGGGGCAGATGAAGGGGGGAGAACGGCATGACACTGGGGCAGAGACGAGGGGGGGACATGAAACTGTGGGCAGATAAAGGGGGGAGAATGGCATGAAACTGGGGACAGAGATAGAGGGGGGGGACACGAAACTAGGGGTAGATGAAGGGTGTATATGAAAATGGGGAGAGATACAGGGGGGAAATATAATTTACGGGTGACTGTAGGAGGATTATACTGTGTGGAATCACATGAAAAATTAATGAGAATGGGCGGAGTCAACATAAAAGTGGGTGGGGCCTAATATGCTGCTGCGCGCTGCGCGTAGGGCCCCGCCAAAGTCAATTGCCCAGGGCCCCGCAAACCCTGGATCCGCCACTGCGAATTGGTCAGTCTTGTCCTGACAACCAGAATACATTGTAGGAAATGAGTACTGCAGTGTAATCTATAGGATCAGAAGATCCCATGATCTAATCCCCTGATTAGACAAAAAAAATATGATAATAAAATTTTATCAAAATGTAAATTAAAAAAAATAAAATAAACATATTAAAAATAGAAACAAAATACAGCAATAAATTTACTATTGTTGCCTATGCTTCAAATAAAAAAAATATAAGTTTTTGAATTTTGTCAACAAAAAAATTGGACAAAAAAAATTCAAATTTTTTAATACATTTAGTAAAACCAGATGGCAAAATCTATCACTTTTTGTGCTCTGTTTTTATTTTTATTATTGATTGTATATTTCTTATATTCCACTTGATGACGGGGGCGGCCATCTTGCCTGAATGTCTCCTCCTTTATTAACAGCAATTAGTGATCTGCTTTACGGCACAGTCATGGCTATAGGCAGTCAAAGTCTGGAGTGACTCATTGAGGTCTATGGAATTGAGGTCTATGGAATTGAGGTCTATGGAATAGATTCATTGAGGTCTATGGAATTGAGGTCTATGGAATAGATTCATTGAGGCCTATGGAATTGAGGTCTATGGAATAGACTCATAGAGGTGTATGGAATTGAGGTCTATGGAATAGATTCATTGAGGTGTATGGAATTGAGGTCTATGGAGTAGATTCACTGAGGTCTATGGAATTGAGGTCTATGGAATAGATTCATTGAGGTCTATGGAATTGAGGTCTATGGAATAGATTCATTGAGGTCTATGGAATAGATTCATTGAGGTCTATGGAATTGAGGTCTATGGAATAGATTCATTGAGGTCTATGGAATTGAGGTCTATGGAATAGACTCATAGAGGTGTATGGAATTGAGGTCTATGGAATAGATTCATTGAGGTCTATGGAATTGAGGTCTATGGAGTAGATTCATTGAGGTCTATTTTTAGACATGCTCAGTGCAGAGAGGGGGAGGAGCTAAGATGTGACATCATCTATTGTGAGTAGTAGATGCAATGATGACTCCTTAGTGTTATCTATAGGGGTCTTTGTGTAGGGAGAAGGAGTAGAAAAGTCACTAGTGGATGCAATGATGGGTGTTATGTGGTGTTATCTATAGAGGTTTTATCTTCCATTGCACTCCTGTGATGCAAATAAGGGGAAATCTACAATGAAAACTCCTACAGGATTGATAAGTGTCAGTCTATTATTAAGTTTAGTGGCCAGAGTGGAAATTGTACTTCTGTTTAAATATAGAAAACGTTCTAATTAGAAAAAGAAATATCAAAAAACATAAAAACTTGAACCAAAAAAAAAAGTTCATTTTTCCGGTGGCACATTGCCTTTAAGAGCGACCCCGCGCACATTTTTAGCTGCGTCTTATAACGCCCGGCCTATCTCGCTGGCTGGAGATGACTTCATCACTTGTGACTTTATCACATGCTTTCAGGTGGGCTCTGAATTACTTCTCCGAGTCAGAATTTGCTGAGAAGGAACTTCCTGAGACTTCTTAGGAGCGTCTGAAGTGCGGCGAGCGACCGGTCACACACGCGACACGCCTCCGAGCTACAGCAGCCTTAATGCAAGGAGAAGATATTAAGAGATTACTCCAACCCAACTTCAAACAGTTAGTTTAAGAGAAAAACCATGTCTAAGATTCCCACATGGCCGGGCCGGCTGAGTGAATAATCCTCTGATAAAGTCCTGTCATTTATATGAAAAGCGCAGCCAAGCCATTAAAATGCAAATTCCCAGGCTCTAATGTATTAGCTCTGGCGGAGGAGAGGAAATGCTTTACTCGCGGCCTTCCTTCTTCAGGAATTTATTTAAGCTGCGGCAGAGGATTGCTGAAATGCACAGAAAGCCCGGGCTCCATTATATATACACTATATACCGTGCACAGGGATTTTGTTCTTAAAGGGGTTGGACGTTGGACAATCCTTCTCTTGTTAGATTGGCCCCTAGTGATAAGGGATTACAAGGTTTCCCACTTCAGAGACTCCTACGTCTGCAATGTGCAGGAAAGCAAGAATTAAGTGGCTAGTTTCTCTACAGCACCACCGCAGGGGGAATTAGGTATTACACCTCTCTAGTAATGTATGGATATGTTGGGTCCTCCAGAGCAAGGGACACTCTTTATAACTCTTTGTAAGTCTGAAATCTATATGGGGCATCTGAGCATATATTTATGGAACCATTCTACCCTCAATGGATCCTGCACGATCCCTAATACCCCTGATACAAAATATGGAGAATGAAGGACAACTTAACATGGTGCCATGTCTGATACCCGCAACGACTCTCCCCCATCCTCTCCTCAATATCAAGGTAAAGGGAACACAGATATCCCAATGTTAGACAGAAGACTTGCCCAGTTTATAAGACATTTTATCCCTTCATTGTATCACAAAGCATCATGGTCCTGCAAGCCATGATGTTTTTATATATACTAGGTAGTATTGAAGTATTATTACCTCCGAGGACCACAAATCTAACCCACATCTCATATGTTGCAACAAATCTTCTGGTAGCCAACGAAATAGCCCTATAAATACTGGATAAATATAACATTGGGCCCATCTAGACCGGTGGTAGATCCCAAGTGGTTGATCTAGGGCAACTTGGACCCTCCAGGGGAAATTATTCCTACCTTCTAGCCATCAACATCACCATTGCTTTGGACAAAGTTCTTCTCTTATAGCTCTTAAAGGTTCTATTGTGGTTGATCCCTATTACTCAGAACTTTGGCCAAGTGGGGGATCCAGTAGGTCAGCTCATTAAAAGTTTAGAGGTCTAATTCCAAGGACCACCAGCAAGGAGATATCACCCTCAAGCTCAGGGCCGGCATCAGCACACGGCATAGTCGGGCAAGTGCCGGCACTTGCCCGTCCCAGCACTTGCCTGTCCCGATTTCAGCTCATCGGCGTCCAACGGACGCCGATGAGCTGAATACATAGGCGATTAAAGCAGGAGCTGTGAGCTCAGCTCCTGCTTTAACGCTGGGGGCCGGCTTCGGCGTGTGTAGGCGCGATGTGATGACGTCACATCACGCCTACAACTATGTGAATGGAGTGAGGAGCGGCGGGGGAGCGATGGAAGGTGAGTGTAAGTGTTTTGTATTAAACATTAAGGTGGAACATAATGAAGGGGGTCCATGAAACTGGGGGGCAAATGAAGGGGAGGGGGGGAACGGCATGACACTGGAGCAGATGGGGGGGGAACGACATGACACTGGCGCAGAGATGGGGGGACATGAAACTGTGGGCAGATAAAGGGGGGGGGAACAGCATGAAACTGGGGACAGAGATGGAGGGGGCCTACTGAAACTGGGGGACAAATGAAGGGGAGGGGGGGAATGGCATGACACTGGGGAAGATGAAGGGTGGGAGAACGGCATGACACTGGGGAAGATGAAGGGGGAGAACGGCATGACACTGGGGCAGATGGGGGGGTGGAACAGCATGACACTGGGGCAGATGGGGGGTGGAATAGCATGACACTGGGGCAGATGGGGGGTGGAACAGCATGACACTGGGGCAGAGACGGGGGACATGAAACTGGGCAGATGAAGGGGGAGAACGGGATGAAACTGGGGACAGAGATGGAGGGGGGACATGAAACTGGGGGCAGAGGAAGGGTGTATATGAAACTGGGGGAGAGATAGAGGGGGGTGTATAATTTACGGGTGACTGTAGGAGGATTATACTGTTTGGGAGCACATGAAAAATAAATGAGAATGGGCGGAGTCAACATAAAAGTGGGTGGAGCTAAATTTGCCGCGGTGCACATTTTGCCCCTCTTTCTACTCTTCGTAAGTTGGGAGGTATGGCGTTGGTGACGCCACACTCCTTTGTGACGTCACTCGCTTCATCTGCGACACACAGTGTCTCGACTCCCCCGCCTCCTTTACAAGGGGGCCCACTGAGGCTCTGTCGCCCAAGGGCCCATAAAAACCTGGAGCCGGCCCTGCTCAAGCTATCAAGTTCATTGTTGGCTTTCAACAAGGACCTTCTCTTTTGGAACTTATGGGCTCTGGTTGATTTGGTTGTTGTGGTTGATCCCTGTAGGATTGGCTGGTGCCCCTGTGGGACTGTTTATTATAGGTTTAGGGACCTAGTTCCAAGGACCACCAAGGAAATAGTATTAACCTAGTCATACACATTAGATAACAGTAACCTGAATGCTTGTTGGGCTGGTGGTTACTCTACCAAGTTCACCATAGACCAGCCAAGCATGCATGTGTTCTCAATGGGATAAGGGGAGTAAGTCGCTGCGAGACACCTCTGGTGGTGGATCGAGTGGTTGCAATCCAATTGCCCAATCCCTATCTCCACGGACATCTGGAGGAAAGTCAGGAGAACCCCAAACACATTGACTTCACCGAAATTGGCGACATTTATATTTTCCTGATAGGCATGGTCAGTTTTATGAATAAGAAACCAGAAATCTCTGAAGTACACGAGTTGTTCGAAGACCAAGAAAGACCAGAACCATCTCTTTCTCCAAAATACCGTATCAGGCTGAGGCCGCTCTTCCAGAAATGCAGCGTTTTTCGTTGCAGAAGAATTAAACAGAAGAGGAAACATCTAAGCCACTCCTTTATGTTGCAAAATTTGCAACATAAAACGCTGCGTTTCCGCAACCTAAATTAGGACCACGGTGCATTCTCACAACCCCCCTTCTGTCGACGGGTGAAAACGGTTAAACCTTCAGGGAGGTCTTGTAAAAATTAAGGTAAAACAACCTTGAAAAAAAAATCACAAAGCCAACCACCAAGTAATATTTCCGAGCCGGGGTCGATATCCTGTCGCCTCGTTATTTGGTTTTGTTAAGGAGAGGGCGAGCTGCTGGTCAGCAGGGGGGGAAGTGAGGAACAAAAGCAGATTGTTACCGAGTCATTGGACGGGAAGGAGTTCTTGAATTGGTTCTGAGGGGTCTGATTTATGGCTGGTAATAATCTGTGTTGCGAGGTTTGCTGCAACCCATAGTCCTGTGCGATGGGGGTGACCTGTAAAAATAAGTCTATTAACCCTAATCAATCTCCCATTATGCACTCTCGCCCTTCAATTGCACAACTAAAGGAGGTTTCATGGGCCGAACAGCTCTCTGAACTAATTCCATTGTCTTTTCTAATCAGTGTCCATAAAAGACCCCGAGCAGCTTCTTCTCAGCGGTGAAATTACTGCTGGTGCTTAAAGAGTCCTTTCATGTTTTAATGAGAAAAGAAGTGGATTGTTTTTATTCGACAATGGCCATAGAGCTAATGGAGACCCTCGGGCTTCCCGGGAGAGAGAGAGATACTATAGCAGACCCCCAAACCAAGAACATAGAAGCTTCTGCTGCAATTTGTCCGGACAGTGGGGAGTTGTCCCCTCGTAATTTCCTGCAAATTAATAAATGGCTCCTTTCACTGGCTTTTTAGGACAGTAACAATATAACAAAGTTAATCGGAGATTTCCAGCGAGATCCCAGACTGGTTTTCGTTGATAACAAGTCGTGGGAGAATGTCCTTTGAAAATCTCAAGACATTTGCCATTGTATGAGGGATTGAATGGACGTGTCACATAAAAACACAGTGGTGGCGCTGACCAAAGCCGACCATCCCGCTACCTGCTGGGGGAATTTTCTGTAAAGTTTGAGGCTGACGTGCACAGATGTGAGAAGCTTTAGAGATGTGAAGACAATGGTAGTGATGTACGGTATACTTAAATATACCGTAAGTCGTTGCGAATGTTTTCTGACGGTCCATGGGTGAGGCATCTTCTGGCAGGAGATACAGCCGGGTGCAATGTCATAATTTGGCATATTTTGTTGCATTTCTTCCATTGATATGAGTGGAATCCCTAAGAGACATTTGTCACAATGGCCACAGTGTACGAGCGCCTTCCTATTACATACAATTCCAAGAAGCCACCGAAGTCCATGACATATATCATACACAAGGTTCTCCAACATGCCTCAGGTAGGAGAGATTAGTTCTTCTTATACAATACTAGAAGTACCCGCGACTTCGTCCGCGGAACCCTGACCCCCTGCGCGACCCACCTGTAGCGCCGCGCAGGCTTCTTCCTTTGCCTTGTGTCTACAGCGGCTACCTTTTCCTCATCTTCCCCGCTGGCGCCCGCCAACCCCCTTTTTTCCTACCCACTCCCTCATGTGCTCGCTTCTTTCTCCTATCCCGTGCCCCTTTTCCCCCTAGCTCCGTGTCCCCTCCCCCCCAACCCCATGCCCCCTTCCCCCGTGTTACCTACCACGTGCCCCCTTTTTCTCCCCTGCCTGGGGTTAGGAGATAGGCCCAAGAGGGCAATAGGGAGTTTGTGGCTTGCTATGCTAAAAAGTGTGTGGGATTGCAGAGCTGGTGGTTTGAGTTGTGGTTTTGTGGGGGGTCCTGGCAACAATGTATGTCTGCGATTCTGACAAAAAGTAGCCTATCGTTCAATCCTGCCTAGGAACTATGTTTGTTGAAAATTTGAGCCAAATCGGTTGAGCGGTTTTTGCGTGATTGAGGAACAAACATCCAAACACACAAACATCCAAACACACATACTATTAGTAGGATGGCTGACTATGGTCGGAACTTTCTATACTGTGTAAGCGGCCATTTTCTTGTGGCCGGGGGGTATGCGCAGTCGGCTTTGCCCGAGGCCTAGAAGTTTGAAGCCAACCCCCGGAAGAAGACACGAAGAAGACCAGTTCCTGAAGAAGATGGAGGCGTCGCTGGAGAGTTCTCTGGCAGCATTGGGATGAAGCAGAGCTGAGTGTGCAGCAGGGTTCAGCTCTGATACATCTCTGATGTACTCTGTATGGCATTCGGCCAATCAACGCTGGTCAATGCATTCCTATGGGAAAAAGTCATCTCCCGTATATCGCAAGCTGACAGGGATCCCGACGTAATACAGGTACTTGGGCATGTTAGATGCCCCCAGACATGCTTCCCCTGCTGTCCCAGTTGCATTCCAGGGTGTTGGCATCATTTCCTGGTGTGTGATAGTGGACTTGGTGACCCTCCTGAGTCGAATAGTGGTGTCCCCCTAAACGAGTATTTTTTCCCCATAGACTATAATGGGGTTCGATCGAACAGTCGAGTATTGAGCGGCTACTCGAATCGAACTTCGAACATTTCACTGTTTGCTCATCTCTAGTTATATTTGATAATTTGTAACTCATGACAAATAAAATACATCAATTTTCACACTATAAAGCTAAGTATTGGGTGAAATTTTGACGCACTGAATATTCGGGCTCACACGTAATAGGTTTTTGTGTTTACCAGTTGATGATGGACCATCAATGAAAGTGAACATACCAACTTTTTGAAAGAGAGTTTATTCTTGGGATCTTATCTGGATGTCCAGTTATCACTAACCTTCAGGTCTTCCTCTATGGTCCAATTTATATGGACAATATGGTGTCATAATTTAATGGGACTATGGGGTGAATGTTTGGTCATCAATAAGCCATCAACGGTCTTCCTCTAAGATCTATGGCCAGATTTTTGGATGTCCATAGTCAATGTTAATATTGTCACATAACTTCACGGGGATATGGAGCGAACGGTCAACAGTAAGTGGGCACACCATTTTCTAAGGCTTATGACCTTGATTTTCAATGGACTACAGAATTTCACAAGCTGATGAGGATATGGAGTGAACGGTCAATCATCAGTAAACCATCAGACATTTCTCCAAGGTCCATTACCAGACCATTTTGGCAAGCTTGTTGACCAATTTTCAAGTTTTCCTAAGGTGTAGATGGACCAACCATCACTAAGCATACCTTTCCCAAAATATCTACGTAAATTGATGGTTGACCAACCATTGAATAACTTCATGATGATACGTGATGGCCATGTTGGTCATGCAATCCGACCATAAGTACTCGGTGATGCTAAACGTAGGATAAACCATCACGGTGGAAATCTTAGTTTACGGAAATATCACTTGTGGACTATCAGTCTGCCATTAGTGTGTTTGTTGCAAAAATTTTTATTTTGGCTGAAATCATCCATCTTCATGAACTTTAGATTGTTCGGTCACCGATACCTGTAACATGTCCAATTCTCCCCTTATGGAGCTGAGCCCAAGACATTGTGTAATGGGTGAAGATGGGGCCAAACAAGGACAGGCCTGAGTTTAGAAGAAGGCTCAGGTATAAGTCTAAAGAACAAAATTACCTAAGCCCACCATGACATCATGAAGATTTTTTTCTTGAGCGATCAGCTTCATTAGCAAAGGATAAAACCTTTATTTAAAACTTCTGGAACAAACACAATGATGTGAATTAATTCTGCACTTTCCTGCCAAAAACAGGAGGCTGCGCCATCAATCGTCTTGTCAAGTGAAAGTTTTCAGTGGAGGCTTGCAGATTCTTGGCGACGGTGGCTTCTTGCTTCGTATGTAGACCATTCAGGGCTCTTTCTTCAGCTGTCTGAGGGCATTAAGATGATAACGAACATGCTGCGGAGCGGGGACGCTACTGGCGCCCATACTGCTCCTAAGATCTCATTACATCCCAAGGCTTGAACCTCCGGTGGCCTGAAAGCAACATTTAGAACTAAAAGTGGCTGACCAGAGACATGAGTCATGTTGGGCTCCCGCAAAGAAAATAGGCAACCTTCTGAAAAAGGACACGCTCCTAAAGTATTACATTGCGTTTGGGAAGAGTGTGCCAAAAATAGTGCCATCCATGAAAGGGAAATCCAAAGTATGATGGAATTGTTCTCTTTGTGGTATTACATGACTAGAAAGCCATCCAATCTCGGGCTTAGCGTATTAGTTGACACCAAGATGTCTTCTTACATTTCGATGGAAATTTCCACAGTTCTCGAAGGTGTCATTGGGTACACATTAAACCACATTCACATATTGGACAAGAATTTCGTAAGGCTCTTGAAAAAATGTTTCTGAGGTCTAACCTTACATCCATCATCATGTTGGACTGAGGTTCATTGGGCCCATTCGATAAAACGATTCCGGTGGCCCAAACTTCAATAATCCCTAGGGAATAGACCGTAGTACCCAAATGGGTGTCTTCTGGTAGGCCATTATTTTGCTAGAGGATGAGCCCATTAGAGGGGCCCACCAGACACTACGTATATTACTGCCCAGTGAGAAGGTGAAGGGCCTGCAATCTGCCATTTCTCAGTGGGAGCCCATCACCCCAGGGTCACTGTACCTGGGGCACAGCTGCACCTTCAGTTTTCAGACTACCCAAGCTCATGACCTTAAAGGGGTTGTCTAGGAAGTACAGTACTTGGCAGGAGGCTGGGGAAGGTGGAAGAAAAACATCATACTCAACTGTCCCCGATACTCTGTTGTCCCCAACCCAATCCAGCGCTTGGCCCAATGGAAAACCAATTCTCAGATCAGTTGCCTCAGCGGTCACAGGAAAGAAACTGGTATTTCACCTACCCAGGCCTCCCGCCCAAGTACTGTAATTCCTGTACAACCCCTTTAATTGGCCACCTTACATACAACCAATATCATACCTCCCTATGTATTACTGTCTACATCCTTCTCCAATCGCCCAGGCCCAGTCCTTGATATCAACATATACTCATACATGGCAACTGTCCCAAGATGGAGGAAGAAAGTTGTAAAGAGAGAGTATGGCTGCCGGAGCTCACCAGGTCTCCTGGAGGCCGAGCTGATTTAGATATACATATACTGGAC
This sequence comes from Leptodactylus fuscus, assembly GCF_031893055.1. Taxonomy (NCBI): domain Eukaryota; kingdom Metazoa; phylum Chordata; class Amphibia; order Anura; family Leptodactylidae; genus Leptodactylus; species Leptodactylus fuscus. The sequence continues at coordinate 6,461,922 of NC_134270.1, forward strand.
ATGGTTATCCCTAGGGTTGAGCCGATCTTGAGATTTCAGGATCGATTTTAAAATCCGATTTCCAATCATTTTCCAGCCGATCCAGATCGCGATCGTGAAATTTGCTAGATCTGAATCCGATCTTTTCCAATCCCAATCGCTCAACCCTAGTCAATGCTTCTCTATGGGAAAAGTCACTTTTAGGGCCGATCTTAAGATTTCAAAATCCGATTTCCGATCATTTTCCAGCCTATCCCGATCATGAAATTTGCTCTGTTGCCAATCGTGATCCGATCTTTTCCGATATCGATCGCTCAACCCTAGTGATCCCATAACGCTAGCCCAGACAAGTAGACCCAGGATCCTCTCTGCCCAATATCTGATAGTATTTTGGTCCTGATGACTACATAGGATCTCCAAATAGATTGTTCTATAACTAGACCAAGATGACCCCTGTGACCACCTGAGCCCCCTTACCAGATCAATGGGAACTATTACTTGTTATTTCACCACCCTACACAACAAAAGGCTTGAATGGTGAGATAAAGGAGCTGAAGAAGATGGATATCCAATAGTAGGTGCTCTCCTGCAGATGGTGAGCAGGGCCCCATGCCTCAGCGCTCCCCTTTCAGCATAGCCTAAGAGAAAGCCATTCATTATCTCCATCTTCATTAGTGTACAGTATTGGCCACATACGCTCTAATATGCTAATTGCCCTTTAATTACGGAGTTATTAAGACTCCTCCAGGTATTCAGAACTGGAGACAAATTGACATCTGCTACCGTCATTCTGGAAGGGACAATGCAGGAGGACTATTGTCAGCGACTAAGATCATTTATCAAAGGGAGCAGCGTAACCCTGCCACACTCCCAGCAGTCCAGGCTCATACCGTCCCCTCCATGGGGTGCGCGGATCAGCTTTAATTGTTGTTAATTGGGGGTTGAGGAAACCATATGTTACACCAGGATTGTTCTGATCACTATCTCTGGATGAGAATCCTCATTGTAGTCATCCAAAGTGCAAATGGGAACAGGACCCGACGTGAACATTTCATATTAGAGATCCCGGGGTATTCTGAACAATGGATTGTGAGACATCTTGTTTCCGGGAAGAATTTTTGTGCAATGTCATAACCTATTCCTATAAAATAAGTGCAAAACGATGTGCGCCCCAATGGAGCTGCGTTATATAAGGCCGCTGCTATAGCCACGGTAGCCATAACTGAAGGTGTCCTACTGCAGGGCAGCACCAATGTTAGTGGCCAAGATACAGCTACAAGGTATTGATCATGAATGGGGTCACATTCTGACATGTGGAATGAATTGGCTGCCGTGTAACGGTCACAGAGATTACAAACCCGCCACATTGCCAGCCTCGTCTTCAGTGTAGGTTTTCGCGCAGCCTCAGGTCACGTGCAAAATCCAGTTTTACATGCTGCATGTCTGTAATGGGTTTTGCAAGTCCTAAATTGCACATTACTTGCAGTCAAAGCCTCATGCAAATTGCAACCAAAATTGTTGTGTATCCCTAGTCTTAAAGGAGTTCTCCAGGGTAAAATATTGCTGACCTATCCTAAGGAAAGGTCATTAATATCAGATTGGTGGAGACGGACCCCAGACACCCAGATGGGACTTCATCTGCAGTAACCTGGTTTAATCACTACACAGAGAACGGAGCTGTTTGTTTCCTGCTCCATTTTCTGTGTACAAATGTTCAGAACTGATGGTGGGGGTCCTGGAGGTTGGAGCCCACTAATCTGATATAGGTCATCAATATTCTTAAAGGGATCCTATCACTCACACACAATTTTTTCTAACTAACACGTTGGAATAGCCTTAAAAAAGGCTATTCTTCTCCTACCTTTCGTCATCTTCTCTGTGCCACCATTCGCCTACAATCCCGATTCTTGTGGATATGCAAATTAGCTCTCTCACAGCACTGGGGGCGGGCCACAGCGCTCAAATAGCACTGGGGGCGTCCCCAATGCTGCAAGAGAACTCTCTCCAGCGCCGCCTCCATCTTCTTCAGCAGCGTCATCTTCAGCCTCTTCTTCCGGGGGTGGCTTGTAACTTCTAGGCCTTGGGCAGAGCAGACTGCGCATGCCCACAGGCCACGAGAAAATGGCCGCTTACAGTACTGTGCAAACAATCATTTTCTCGTGGCCTGTGGGCATGTGCAGTCTGCTCTGCCTGAGACCTAGAAGTTACAAGCCACCGCCGGAAGAAGAAGAGGAAGCTGCTGACGAAGATGGAGGCGGCGCTGGAGAGAGCTCTCTCGCAGCATTGGAGATGCCCCAGTGCTGTTTGAGCGCTGAGGACCGCCCCCGGTGCTGTGAGTGAGCTAATTTGCATATCGACAAGAACCGGGATTGAAGACGACGAAAGGTAGGAGAAGACGACGAAAGATAGGAGAAGAATAGCCTTTCTTAAGGCTATTCCGACGTGTTAGAAAAAATTGTGTGTGAGTGATAGGATCCCTTTAATCCACCATATATTCTTTAACCCCTTCCTGCTGTGTGCACTGACCACGTTACTTCAGGATTATTGCGCTATTGTATATAGATTCAGGAGACATTCACTATATATTGCACTGGACACGAGCAGAGATTATCCCGTGTCTTTGGACTTCCACCTTATCACACGAGACGTCTGCAGGAATCTCAGCCAGTCTTTATTATCTGATCTCATGAGACAGGGCAGAATGTTGTTATTCACGGTAGTATACATTGTATTAGTGCAGCGTATACCGTCCTGATACATAGTAACCATCTCATGATCATGATAAGGACTTCATTCACAGACAGCAAGAAGAAATCTTAAAAAATAATAAACTTTAAGAAGTTGATCATTTTGTACAGTGCTTCAGAATATGTTGGCGCTATATAAATAAATTCTATTATCATTATTATTTGATCATTCCAAATCTTCCCACTTCATGATGTTGCGGCAGTTTCAGCATTTAGCTCACGTCTGCCGGTGCGGGGTCGGGCGATTCTCGTCTCCTCGCCGCGCTATTTCTCTGGCCTTTCTCAAACAATTCCAGGATAAATGGGAAGAGACGTCGCTGATTATCCCTCTTTACTCTCTGCCAATGAAAGCGCGCACATTACCAGCCAGGAATTTACATTTTTGGCTTCTTCAGTTAAAACCAATTACAGGCCATTTTTCTAAGTCAATGCAGTCAAAAAGAGCAAATACTAAAAATGGCTTTTAGCGTCTTACCACCTAATTATCGCCTCATCTTTGGGTTCCCCCTGTAAATGGGTGCTGCTCTGTTGTGGATACATCTGAAAGGCCGGACTCAGCTGGCAAGTAAGATGTGAAACGACTTAACAATTGACCGCAATCCCAAGAAACTGAGCGGAGGGGAGTCGTGATCTGCTAATCCAGAAACTGAAAAGATTTATGGCAAGAACCTTGTGTCTCCAACACGTCTACCAAGACAGTTGTCTAAACTTTAATAATGTAGACCCGTCATTGGATGTCACTCATAATAAGTGCTGGATGAAGAGGAAGGATGGAGGCCTGGAAGAATATACGATGTGCGGTATAATTAAATAGCCAAACCGTAAAAGTAATAAATTACCAATGTGAGTAGTCAAGTAAAGAAGTGCTATAATATGGAAAAAGTCACTATTATTACTATACGTTACGTTACATCATTAATATTATACATATAATAGTTATATAACTCCAATAATACTGCTCCTATGTACAAGAATATAACTACTATAATACTACTCCTATGTACAAGAATATAACTACTATAATACTGCTCCTATGTACAAGAATATAACTACTATAATACTACTCCTATGTACAAGAATATAACTACTATAATACTACTCCTATGTACAAGAATATAACTACTATAATACTACCCCTATGTACAAGAATATAACTACTATAATACTACCTCCTATGTACAAGAATATAACTACTATAATACTGCTCCTATGTACAAGAATATAACTACTATAATACTACTCCTATATACAAGAATATAACTACTATAATACTACCTCCTATGTACAAGAATATAACTACTATAATACTGCTCCTATGTACAAGAATATAACTACTATAATACTGCTCCTATATACAAGAATATAACTACTATAATACTACCTCCTATGTACAAGAATATAACTACTATAATACTACTCCTATGTACAAGAATATAACTACTATAATACTGCTCCTATGTACAAGAATATAACTACTATAATACTGCTCCTATGTACAAGAATATAACTACTATAATACTGCTCCTATGTACAAGAATATAACTACTATAATACTACCTCCTATGTACAAGAATATAACTACTATAATACTACCCCCTATGTACAAGAATATAACTACTATAATACTGCTGCTATGTACAAGAAAATAACTACTATAATACTACCTCCTATGTACAAGAATATAACTACTATAATACTACCTCCTATGTACAAGAATATAACTACTATAATACTACTCCTATGTACAGGAATATAACTACTATAATACTACTCCTATGTACAAGAATATAACTACTATAATACTACTCCTATGTACAAGAATATAACTACTATAATACTACTCCTATGTATAAGAATATAACTACTATAATACTACTCCTATATACAAGAATATAACTACTATAATACTACTCCTATGTACAAGAATATAACTACTATAATACTACCTCCTATGTACAAGAATATAACTACTATAATACTACTCCTATGTACAAGAATATAACTACTATAATACTGCTCCTATGTACAAGAATATAGCTACTATAATACTACTCCTATGTACAAGAATATAACTACTATAATACTACCTCCTATGTACAAGAATATAACTACTATAATACTACTCCTATGTACAAGAATATAACTACTATAATACTGCTCCTATGTACAAGGATATAACTACTATAATACTACTCCTATGTACAAGAATATAACTACTATAATACTACCTCCTATATACAAGAATATAACTACTATAATACTACCTCCTATGTACAAGAATATAACTACTACAATACTACTCCTATGTACAAGAATATAACTACTATAATACTACCTCCTATGTACAAGAATATAACTACTATAATACTACTCCTATGTACCAGAATATAACTACTATAATACTACTCCTATGTACAAGAATATAACTACTATAATACTGCTCCTATGTACAAGAATATAACTACTATAATACTACCTCCTATGTACAAGAATATAACTACTATAATACTACTCCCATGTACAAGAATATAACTACTATAATACTGCTCCTATGTACAAGAATATAACTACTATAATACTACTCCTATGTACAAGAATATAACTACTATAATACTACTCCTATGTACAAGAATATAACTACTATAATACTACCTCCTATATACAAGAATATAACTACTATAATACTGCTCCTATGTACAAGAATATAACTACTATAATACTACTCCTATGTACAAGAATATAACTACTATAATACTACTCCTATGTACAAGAATATAACTACTATAATACTACTCCTATGTACAAGAATATAACTACTATAATACTACTATGTACAAGAATATAACTACTATAATACTACTCCTATGTACAAGAATATAACTACTATAATACTGCTCCTATGTACAAGAATATAACTACTATAATACTACTCCTATGTACAAGAATATAACTACTATAATACTGCTCCTATGTACAAGAATATAACTACTATAATACTACTCCTATGTACAAGAATATAACTACTATAATATTACTCCTATGTACAAGAATATAACTACTATAATACTACTCCTATGTACAAGAATATAACTACTATAATACTACTATGTACAAGAATATAACTACTATAATACTACTCCTATGTACAAGAATATAACTACTATAATACTACTCCTATGTACAAGAATATAACTACTATAATAATACTCCTATGTACAAGAATATAACTACTATAATACTACTCCTATGTACAAGAATATAACTACTATAATACTGCTCCTATATACAAGAATATAACTACTATAATACTGCTCCTATGTACAAGAATATAACTACTATAATACTACTCCTATGTACAAGAATATAACTACTATAATACTACCTCCTATATACAAGAATATAACTACTATAATACTACCTCCTATGTACAAGAATATAACTATTATGAGACTCCACGGACTGTTATATTTATCCCAATACACCCGCCCCACCCCACCCCCACCTCCCCATATAGCGGTCACCAACGAAGAGGAAGATGAAACTCCAGGGACTGTTATAACCCAAACCACCCCCCCATACCCACCACTCACCCACCCAAATCCAACTCCCCCCCCCCCCCCCGCCCACTTTACTAGCTTTGGCAATGCCAAATACCTATTCGGACGTGCCAATAAAGCTTTTTTGATTTGATTTGATTTGATTTGAACTACTATAATACTACTCCTATGTACAAGAATATAGCTACTATAATACTGCTCCTATGTACAAGAATATAACTACTATAATACTACTCCTATGTACAAGAATATAACTACTATAATAATACTCCTATGTACAAGAATATAACTACTATAATACTACTCCTATGTACAAGAATATAACTACTATAATACTGCTCCTATGTACAAGAATATAACTACTATAATACTACTATGTACAAGAATATAACTACTATAATACTACTCCTATGTACAAGAATATAACTACTATAATACTACTATGTACAAGAATATAACTACTATAATACTACTCCTATGTACAAGAATATAACTACTATAATACTACTATGTACAAGAATATAACTACTATAATACTACTCCTATGTACAAGAATATAACTACTATAATACTACCTCCTACGTACAAGAATATAACTACTATAATACTACTATGTACAAGAATATAACTACTATAATACTACTCCTATGTACAAGAATATAACTACTATAATACTACTCCTATGTACAAGAATATAACTACTATAATACTACCTCCAATGTACAAGAATATAACTAATATAATACTACTCCTATGTACAAGAATATAACTACTATAATACTGCCTCCTATGTACAAGAATATAACTACTATAATACTACTCCTATGTACAAGAATATAACTACTATAATACTACTCCTATGTACAAGAATATAACTACTATAATACTACTCCTATGTACAAGAATATAACTACTATAATACTGCTCCTATGTACAAGAATATAACTACTATAATACTCCTATGTACAAGAATATAACTACTATAATACTACTCCTATGTACAAGAATATAACTACTATAATACTACTCCTATGTACAAGAATATAACTACTATAATACTACTCCTATGTACAAGAATATAACTACTATAATACTACCTCCAATGTACAAGAATATAACTAATATAATACTACTCCTATGTACAAGAATATAACTACTATAATACTGCCTCCTATGTACAAGAATATCACTACTATAATACTACTCCTATGTACAAGAATATAACTACTATAATACTACTCCTATGTACAAGAATATAACTACTATAATACTGCTCCTATGTACAAGAATATAACTACTATAATACTACTATGTACAAGAATATAACTACTATAATACTACTCCTATGTACAAGAATATAACTACTATAATACTACCTCCTACGTACAAGAATATAACTACTATAATACTACTCCTATGTACAAGAATATAACTACTATAATACTACTCCTATGTACAAGAATATAACTACTATAATACTGCTCCTATGTACAAGAATATAACTACTATAATACTACTATGTACAAGAATATAACTACTATAATACTACTCCTATGTACAAGAATATAGCTACTATAATACTGCTCCTATGTACAAGAATATAACTACTATAATACTACTCCTATGTACAAGAATATAACTACTATAATAATACTCCTATGTACAAGAATATAACTACTATAATACTACTCCTATGTACAAGAATATAACTACTATAATACTGCTCCTATGTACAAGAATATAACTACTATAATACTACTATGTACAAGAATATAACTACTATAATACTACTCCTATGTACAAGAATATAACTACTATAATACTACTATGTACAAGAATATAACTACTATAATACTACTCCTATGTACAAGAATATAACTACTATAATACTACTATGTACAAGAATATAACTACTATAATACTACTCCTATGTACAAGAATATAACTACTATAATACTACCTCCTACGTACAAGAATATAACTACTATAATACTACTATGTACAAGAATATAACTACTATAATACTACTCCTATGTACAAGAATATAACTACTATAATACTACTCCTATGTACAAGAATATAACTACTATAATACTACCTCCAATGTACAAGAATATAACTAATATAATACTACTCCTATGTACAAGAATATAACTACTATAATACTGCCTCCTATGTACAAGAATATAACTACTATAATACTACTCCTATGTACAAGAATATAACTACTATAATACTACTCCTATGTACAAGAATATAACTACTATAATACTACTCCTATGTACAAGAATATAACTACTATAATACTGCTCCTATGTACAAGAATATAACTACTATAATACTCCTATGTACAAGAATATAACTACTATAATACTACTCCTATGTACAAGAATATAACTACTATAATACTACTCCTATGTACAAGAATATAACTACTATAATACTACTCCTATGTACAAGAATATAACTACTATAATACTACCTCCAATGTACAAGAATATAACTAATATAATACTACTCCTATGTACAAGAATATAACTACTATAATACTGCCTCCTATGTACAAGAATATCACTACTATAATACTACTCCTATGTACAAGAATATAACTACTATAATACTACTCCTATGTACAAGAATATAACTACTATAATACTGCTCCTATGTACAAGAATATAACTACTATAATACTACTATGTACAAGAATATAACTACTATAATACTACTCCTATGTACAAGAATATAACTACTATAATACTACCTCCTACGTACAAGAATATAACTACTATAATACTACTCCTATGTACAAGAATATAACTACTATAATACTACTCCTATGTACAAGAATATAACTACTATAATACTGCTCCTATGTACAAGAATATAACTACTATAATACTACTATGTACAAGAATATAACTACTATAATACTACTCCTATGTACAAGAATATAACTACTATAATACTACTCCTATGTACAAGAATATAACTACTATAATACTACTCCTATGTACAAGAATATAACTACTATAATACTACTCCTATGTACAAGAATATAACTACTATAATACTACTCCTATGTACAAGAATATAACTACTATAATACTACTCCTATGTACAAGAATATAACTACTGTAATACTGCTCCTATGTACAAGAATATAACTACTATTAGAGATGAGCGAACACTAAAATGTTCGAGGTTCGAAATTCGATTCGAACAGCCGCTCAATGTTCGTGTGTTCGAATGGGTTTCGAACCCCATTATAGTCTATGGGGAACATATACTCGTTAAGGGGGAAACCCAAATCCGTGTCTGGAGGGTCACCAAGTCCACTATGACACCCCAGGAAATTATACCAACACCCTGGAATGACACTGGGACAGCAGGGGGCGCATGTCTGGGGGCATCTAACACACCAAAGACCCTCTATTACCCCAACATCACAGCCTAACAACTACACACTTTACACACTCAATACCACCTCTTTGACAGTAGGAAAACACCTTGAAACATGTGTATTTGGCACTTGCAGTGAGGAGAGCTTGTCACCAGCAGTGAATTTGGCCCTTGTAGTAAGTTGAGGTTGGCACCAACATTTGTTTTGAAAATCAGGGTGGATTGAGCCTCTAACCAGCAGAGTTTGGGCAAATTCATGGTGGAGGGAGCCTCTAAACACCCCAGTTTGGGCAAATTCATGGTGGAGGGAGCCTCTAAAAACCCCAGTTTGGACCAATTCATGGTGGAGGGAGCCTCTAACCAGCCCAGTTTGGGCAAATTCATGGTGGAGGGAGCCTCTAACCAGCCCAGTTTGGGCAAATTCATGGTGGAGGGAGCCTCTAAAAAACCCAGTTTGGACCAATTCATGGTGGAGGGAGCCTCTAACCAGCCCAGTTTGGGCAAATTCATGGTGGAGGGAGCCTCTAACCAGCCCAGTTTGGACCAATTAATGGTGGAGGGAGCCTCTAACCAGCCCAGTTTGGACCAATTAATGGTGGAGGGAGCCTCTAACCAGCCCAGTTTGGACCAATTAATGGTGGAGGGAGCCTCTAACCAGCCCAGTTTGGACCAATTAATGGTGGAGGGAGCCTCTAACCACCCCAGTTTGGACCAATTCATGGTGGAGGGAGCCTCTAAACAGCCAAGTTTGGACCAATTCATGGTGGAGGGAGCCTCTAAAAACCCCAGTTTGGACCAATTCATGGTGGAGGGAGCCTCTAACCAGCCCAGTTTGGGCAAATTCATGGTGGAGGGAGCCTCTAAACAGCCCAGTTTGGGCAAATTCATGGTGGAGGGAGCCTCTAACCAGCCCAGTTTGGACCAATTAATGGTGGAGGGAGCCGCTAAACAGCCCAGTTTGGGCAAATTCATGGTGGAGGGAGCCTCTAAACAGCCCAGTTTGGACCAATTCATGGTGGAGGGAGCCTCTAAAAAACCCAGTTTGGACCAATTCATGGTGGAGGGAGCCTCTAACCAGCCCAGTTTGGGCAAATTCATGGTGGAGGGAGCCTCTAAACAGCCCAGTTTGGGCAAATTTATGGTGGAGGGAGCCTCTAACCAGCCCAGTTTGGACCAATTAATGGTGGAGGGAGCCTCTAAACAGCCAAGTTTTGGGAAATTCATGGTGGAGGGAGCCTCTAACCAGCCCAGTTTGGACCAATTCATGGTGGAGGGAGCCTCTAAACAGCCCAGTTTGGGCAAATTCATGGTGGAGGGAGCCTCTAAAAAACCCAGTTTGGACCAATTCATGGTGGAGGGAGCCTCTAACCAGCCCAGTTTGGACCAATTAATGGTGGAGGGAGCCTCTAAACAGCCAAGTTTGGACCAATTCATGGTGGAGGGAGCCTCTAAAAACCCCAGTTTGGACCAATTCATGGTGGAGGGAGCCTCTAACCAGCCCAGTTTGGGCAAATTCATGGTGGAGGGAGCCTCTAAACAGCCCAGTTTGGGCAAATTCATGGTGGAGGGAGCCTCTAACCAGCCCAGTTTGGACCAATTAATGGTGGAGGGAGCCGCTAAACAGCCCAGTTTGGACCAATTCATGGTGGAGGGAGCCTCTAAAAACCCCAGTTTGGACCAATTCATGGTGGAGGGAGCCTCTAACCAGCCCAGTTTGGGCAAATTCATGGTGGAGGGAGCCTCTAACCAGCAGAGTTGTGGGAAAGCAGGGTGGAGGGAGCCTCTAACCAGCAGAGTTGGTGGAAATCAGGGTGGAGGGAGCCTCTAACCAGCAGAGTTGGGGGAAATCATGTTGGAGGGAGCCTAGTATTAGCAGAATTGTGCAACGCTTATGGTGGATGAGTATGAGGATGCGGAGGAATTGGAGAGGTTGAGTACAGACATGGAGTTTCATGTTGGGGTGCTTTACACAGGTGGGCACAAAAATGAAGGCTCTATCCAGTGGTGGTTCATTTTTATCAAAGTGAGCCGGTCGGTACTCTCAGCTGACAGACGGGTGCGCTTGTCAGTGATGATGCCACCGGCTGCACTGAACACCCTCTCAGATAGGACGCTGGCGGCAGGACAGGACAGCACCTCCAAGGCATATAGGGCAAGTTCAAGCCACAGGTCCAACTTCGACACCCAATACGTGTAGGGCGCAGAGGGGTCGGAGAGGACAGGGCTGTGGTCGGAAAGGTATTCCCGCAACATGCGCCTATACTTCTCACGCCTGGTGACACTAGGACCCTCCGTGGCGGCACTTTGGCGAGGGGGTGCCATCAAGGTGTCCCAGACCTTAGACAGTGTGCCCCTCGTTTGTGTGGACCGGTGAGAACTTGGTTGCCTACTGGAGGAACTGCCCTCCCTGCCGCCAACGTCACATGCTGGAAACATCTCCATCATATTCTGCACCAATTGCCTGTGGCAAGCATTGATGCGATTGGCCCTCCCCTCTACCGGAATAAAAGACGAGATGTTGTTTTTATACCGGGGGTCAAGGATAGCAAAGATCCAGTACTGGTTGTCCTCCATGATTTTGACAATACGCTTGTCGGTTGTAAAGCACCCCAACATGAACTCAGCCATGTCTGCCACAGTGTTAGTTGGCATGACTCCTCTGGCCCCACCGGAAAGTTCAATCTCCATTTCCTCCTCATCCTCCATGTCTACCCATCCGCGCTGCAACAATGGGACGATTCGAAGTTGCCCGGAAGCCTCCTGTATCACCATCACATCATCGGACAACTCTTCTTCCTCCTCCTCCTCCTCCTCCTCCTCCATTAAACGCAGTGAAGCGGACAGATGTGTGGACCTACTCTCCAGCTGTGACGGATCGGATGCTATCCCTAACTCCTCTGTGTGATCTGAGTTATCCCTGATGTCAATCAGGGATTCTCTCAGAACACACAAGAGCGGGATTGTAAGGCTCACCATCGCATCCTCAGAGCTCACCCTCCTTGTGGACTCCTCAAAGACCCGTAGGATGTCACAAAGGTCTCTCATCCATGGCCACTCATGGATGTGAAACTGAGGCAGCTGACTTTGTGGCACCCTAGGGTTTTGTAGCTGGTATTCCATCAAAGGTCTCTGCTGCTCAACCACTCTATTCAACATCTGAAACGTGAAGCGTGTGGGGACGTCGCACAAAAGCCGGTGTTGTGGCACATGCAGGCGTTGCTGGAGAGATTTTAAGCTAGCAGCGGCTACTGTCGACTTGCGAAAGTGGGCGCACATGCGCCGCACTTTCACCAGTAGCTCTGGAACATTGGGGTAGCTCTTTAGGAAACGTTGCACCACTAGGTTGGGCCAGGCATGGAACATGTTGGAGTCCGGCAAGCTCCAGAGCTGCTACCAGGTTCCGGCCGTTATCACAAACGACCATGCCTGGGCCCAGGTGCAGCGGCTCAAACCATATTGCCGTCTCATCGAGGAGGGCATCCCTCACCTCGGAGGCAGTGTGCTGTCTGTCCCCCAAGCTGATCAGCTTCAGCACAGCCTGCTGACGTCTACCAACGCCAGTGCTGCAACGTTTCCAACTCGTAGCTGGGGTCAATCTAACAGCGGAGGAGGAGGCGGTGGCGGAGGAGGAGGCGGTGGCGGAGGAGGAGGCGGTAGAGGAGGAGGAGGAGGGGGGTGTTCTTCTCGTGTCCCTGCCAGGAATGTTAGGCGGGGAGACGAGGTACACCGGGCCAGTTTGGGAAGCAGTCCCAGCCTCAACTACATTCACCCAGTGTGCCGTCAGTGAAATGTAGCGTCCCTGTCCGCATGCACTTGTCCACGCGTCGGTGGTCAAGTGGACCTTTGTGCAAAGCGCGGAACTAAGGGCCCGCCTGATGTTGAGTGACACGTGCTGGTGCAAGGCGGGGACGGCACACCGGGAGAAGTAGTGACGGCTAGGGACGGCATAGCGAGGTGCCGCAGTTGCCATCAGGTCCAGGAAGGCGGGAGTTTCAACAAGCCGGAACGCCAACATCTCCTGGGCCAGCAGTTTAGCGATGTTGGCGTTCAAGGCTTGCGCGTGTGGGTGGTTAGCAGTGTATTTCTGCCGCCGCTCCAATGTCTGAGAGATGGTGGGTTGTTGTAAAGAAACGCCTGATGGTGCCTTTGATGGTGCAGGAGAAGGAGATAAGACAGGACCAGGGGAGGATGAGGTAGAAGTCAACAAAGTGGCGGAGGCAGATGAAGTGGTGTCCTGGCTCGTCCTCTGGAGTGCATCGCCAGCACAGTCAGCAGTGGCAGTGGCAGAGGCAGAGGCAGTGGCAGAGGCAGTGGCAGTGGCGTGAACGGCAGGCGGCCTTTGTCCTGCCGTTGCTGCCTGCCACTGATTCCAGTGCTTGGATTCCAAATGACGGCGCATTGAAGTGGTGGACAGGTTGCTCTTCTCAGAGCCCCTAATCAATTTCGAGAGGCAAATTGTGCAGACAACACTATATCTGTCCTCGGCGCATTCCTTGAAAAAACTCCACACCTTCGAGAAACGTGCCCTCGAGGTGGGAGTTTTTTGGGGCTGGGTACGAACTGGAACATCTTGGGAGATTCCGGGTGTGGCCTGGCTTCGCCTAAGCTGCTGACCTCTGCCTCTGCCTCTAGCTACCCTTTTTGGTGCTGCACCTGCCTCAACATCCACACTACTTTCCCCGCTTGACATCCCCCCTGTCCAGGTCGGGTCAGTGTCCTCATCATCCACCACTTCCTCTTCCAACTCCTGTCTCATCTCCTCCTCCCGCACAATGCGCCGGTCAACTGGATGCCCTGACGGCAACTGCGTCACATCATCGTCGATGAGGGTGGGTTGCTGGTCATCCACCACCAAATCGAACGGAGATGGAGGAGACTCTAGTGTTTGAGCATCTGGACACAGATGCTCCTCTGTTAGGTTCGTGGAATCGTGACGTGGAGAGGCAGGTTGAGGGACAATGAAAGGAGCGGAGAACAGCTCTGGGGAGCAGGGACAGTTTGGGTTATTGTTCTGTAAAGCTTCGGAATTTTGGGAGGAAGGAAGACAAGACTGTTGGGTAATAGGAGGAGAGGAGGCAGAGTCTGACTGGCTGCTGGACAATGTGCTGTAAGCGTTCTCTGACAGCCATTGCAAGACCTGTTCCTGGTTCTCGGGCCTACTAAGGTTTGTACCCTGCAGTTTAGTTAATGTGGCAAGCAACCCTGGCACTGTGGAGTGGCGCAATGCTTGCTGCCCCACAGGAGTAGGCACGGGACGCCCTGTAGCTTCACTGCTACCTTGCTCCCCAGAACCATTCCCCCGACCTCGCCCACGGCCTCGTCCACGTCCCTTTCCGGGAGCCTTGCGCATTTTGAATTCCTAGTTAGAAATTGGCACTATATACCAGTAGCAAAAATTGTGGGTGCACGTAACCCCAATATATTCTTTGAATTACCAGTCAGAAACTGGCACTATATGGCAGTAGCAAGAAATGAGGGTATTTATAACCCCAATATATTCTTTGAATTCCCAGTCAGACAATGGCACTGTATACCAGTAGTAAAAATTGTGGGTGCACGTAACCCCAATATATTCTTTGAATTCCCAGTCAGAAACTGGCACTATATGGCAGTAGCAAGAAATGAGGGTATTTGTATTCCCAATATACTCTTTGAATTCCCAGTCAGACAATGGCACTGTATACCAGTAGTAAAAATTGTGGGTGCACGTAACCCCAATATATTCTTTGAATTCCCAGTCAGACACTGGCACTATATGGCAGTAGCAAGAAATGAGGGTATTTGTATTCCCAATATATTCTTTGAATTCCCAGTCAGACAATGGCACTGTATACCAGTAGTAAAAATTGTGGGTGTATATAGCCCCAATTCTATTGCTAGGGGACTTGCAGGGTATTTCTGGGGTGAAGGTGGGGGGGCACACCGTTGGAACGGGTATCGGGGTATATATCGGGTATACGGGAATACACTGACAGTGTATTCCATTCAGGATCCTGGGAAAGCTGGGTTGCGTCGATTGAGCCCGTCAGTGCCACGTTACACTGACAAGCTTCTCCCTGGAATTTAGCTCTTACAAGAGCTGTTGGTTGTCTTCTCCTTCCTATCCTAGCCTGTCCCTGCCTACCCAGAATCTAAGCCCTAGCTAGCTGGACGGAAACCTCCGTCCTCGGTGAATTGCAAGCTCAGAATGACGCGAACCTGGGCGGCGCTGTTCTTTTAAATTAGAGGTCACATGTTTTCGGCAGCCAATGGGTTTTGCCTACTTTTCTCAACGTCACCGGTGTCGTAGTTCCTGTCCCACCTACCCTGCGCTGTTATTGGAGCAAAAAAGGCGCCAGGGAAGGTGGGAGGGGAATCGAGTAATGGCGCACTTTACCACGCGGTGTTCGATTCGATTCGAACATGCCGAACAGCCTAATATCCGATCGAACATGAGTTCGATAGAACACTGTTCGCTCATCTCTAACTACTATAATACTACTCCTATGTACAAGAATATAACTACTATAATACTACTCCTATGTACAAGAATATAACTACTATAATACTACTCCTATGTACAAGAATATAACTACTATAATACTACTCCTATGTACAAGAATATAACTACTATAATACTACCTCCTATGTACAAGAATATAACTACTATAATACTACTCCTATGTACAAGAATATAACTACTATAATACTACCTCCTATGTACAAGAATATAACTACTATAATACTGCTCCTATGTACAAGAATATAACTACTATAATACTACTCCTATGTACAAGAATATAACTACTATAATACTGTTCCTATGTACAAGAATATAACTACTATAATACTACCTCCTATGTACAAGATTATACAAGATTATAACTACTATAATACTGCTCCTATGTACAAGAATATGGGACATAATACTGTGTGCAGGAGCCACTATGGGGATAATACTGTGTGCAGGGGCCACTATGGGGGATAATACTGTGTGCAGGGGCCACTATGGGGGATAATACTGTGTTCAGGGGCCACTATGGGGATAATACTGTGTGCAGGGGTCACTATGGGGTATAATACTGTGTGCAGGGGCCACTATGGGGTATAATACTGTGTGCAGGGGCCACTATGGGGTATAATACTGTGTGCAGGGGCCACTATGGGACATAATACTGTGTGCAGGGGCCACTATGGGACATAATACTGTGTGCAGGGGCCACTATGGGGTATAATACTGTGTGCAGGGGCCACTATGGGACATAATACTGTGTGCAGGGGCCACTATGGGAAATAATACTGTGTACTGAGGCCACTATGGGACATAATACTGTGTGCAGGGGCCACTATGGGACATAATACTGTGTGCAGGGGCCACTATGGGGAATAATACTGTGTGCAGGGGCCACTATGGGACATAATACTGTGTGCAGGGGCCACTATGGGGGATAATACTGTGTGCAGGGGCCACTATGGGACATAATACTGTGTGCAGGGGCCACTATGGGGGATAATACTGTGTGCAGGGGCCACTATGGGACATAATACTGTGTGCAGGGGCCACTATGGGACATAATTCTGTGTGCAGGGGCCACTATGGGGGATAATACTGTGTGCAGGGGCCACTATGGGGGATAATACTGTGTGCAGGGGCCACTATGGGACATAATACTGTGTGCAGGGGCCACTATGGGGGATAATACTGTGTGCAGGGGCCACTATGGGGGATAATACTGTGTGCAGGGGTCACTATGGGGTATAATACTGTGTGCAGGGGCCACTATGGGGGATAATACTGTGTGCAGGGGCCACTATGGGACATAATATTGTGTGCAGGGGCCACTATGGGGGATAATACTGTGTGCAGGGGCCACTATGGGACATAATACTGTGTGCAGGGGCCACTATGGGGGATAATAATGTGTGCAGGGGCCACTATGGGGTATAATACTGTGTGCATAGTGATGAATGCAGCTTCAAAAGGTTGAGAACCAGTGCTCTAGACCATCCCAGGACCACCCACCTAACTGAGAGCCTAATTAGCATATTGGATGCTGCAGCTAATAACACTGATTGCTCAGGAATGGGGAGGAGTAGAAAAAACTTTCAACTGTGGCAGAATCATTGAAGCGCCACCTAGTGACAGATACAGAGAAGTGGAGGTGGTACCAGTGCAGCTGATCAGTGTCTGGTTGGGGCCCCCGGAGTGCAGGAGTCGGGGCCGTGTGTCTCCCATTTGGATGGAACAGCAGTCAGACAATGGTGGAACTTGCTACGACCCTCTGACCTATTGGACCCTCGGCCCTTCCAGCGCTCCCTGGTCCCCACCAAAGACACCAGACAGGGTGGTCACTTACCCTGGACTCCTTGGACTTATTAAAGGGACCTTTCAATGACTGTTCTTAAAGGGGGCTCATTTTTTAACTCTTTCACCCCCATAATAACTAAACTTTTAGTAACTACGCTGGGAGTTACAGCGATAAGTCGGGGCCCGCAGGTCGGTAGATGCAGGGACGATACGTGACCCTCTAATCTCGCATGTACCTCCCAGAGTTCTCATTTAGTCAGGCCACGTTATAAGAATGGCGCGTCACAATACGAGCTGCGGGCCGGAGCGGGGACGTGAGGACAAATACTGTATTAACTCCGACTAAAAACTCCCTTGATGTCGGAGGAATTATCGGCCTCGGGCTCCTGCCAGTAGGATTAAGAAAAGACTCATAACCGGATTTTCCTCGCTATGTTCCCTATTAAATATAATGTGGCGTAACCGTATTATAGCGAATAGACACTTTCAGGCTAAATGGAACGTTAACTGCTGCGCGTATCGGAAGGCCTGGTGCGCCCCCTAGTGCTCACACATGTTAGTGCTGGACCAGGAGGACGGATTTATTCTAATGGATATCTCATATTTATTTGCAGTTACTTTTGCCTTATAGTTTAATACAGAAGTCCTCAAACTACGGCCACGGGAAACATACCGCCCCCCGAAGACATAGGTCCACCTTGCCACATGTGGCCAGCACACCGTCGCGTTTGCTGCTTCCAGTTGTATGTGCAAATACGTATAATACAGTGCGGGGTGAAGGTTCTGTAAGTCTGGAGGGGAGCTAATTAGCGCCGCGACAAATTTAGCCCCACCCACTTTTGTGATGACTCCGCCCATTCTCATTAATTTTTCATGTGCCCGCACACAGTATAATCCTCCTACAGCCACCCGTAAATTATATGTCCCCCCCTCTATCTCTCCCCCAGTTTTATATACACCCTTTTTCTGCCCCCGTTTCATGTCCCCCCTCTCCATCTCTGCCCCCAGTTTCATGTCCCCTCTATCTCTGCCCCCAGATTCATGTCCCCCCCATTTCTGCCCCTAGATTCATGTCCCCGATCCTCTAGACGCAGATCCGAGTTGAAATCGGGACATACCTCCCTCCAACCGGGACCGCAGGACACGTCACCGGAATCGTGAATGTTCCACAGAAACCGGGACGGACGGTTGGGAGGTATGTAAATATGATAAATATCAGCCATACTGGTATAACCTAGGTATATACTGTATATAATTATATATGTACGGCCGGTATAACCTAGGTATATACTGTATATAATTATATATGTACAGCCGGTATAACCTGGGTATATACTGTATATAATTATATATGTACAGCCGGTATAACCTGGGTATATACTGTATATAATTATATATGTACAGCCGGTATAACCTGGGTATATACTGTATATAATTATATATGTACAGCCGGTATAACCTAGGTATATACTGTATATAATTATATATGTACAGCCGGTATAACCTGGGTATATACTGTATATAATTCTATATGTACAGCCGGTATAACCTGGGTATATACTGTATATAATTCTATATGTACAGCCGGTATAACCTGGGTATATACTGTATATAATTATATATGTACAGCCGGTATAACCTGGGTATATACTGTATATAATTATATATGTACAGCCGGTATAACCTAGGTATATACTGTATATAATTATATATGTACAGCCGGTATAACCTGGGTATATACTGTATATAATTCTATATGTACAGCCGGTATAACCTGGGTATATACTGTATATAATTATATATGTACAGCCGGTATAACCTGGGTATATACTGTATATAATTATATATGTACAGCTGGTATAACCTGGGTATATACTGTATATAATTATATATGTACAGCCGGTATAACCTGGGTATATACTGTGTATGATTATATATGTACAGCCGGTATAACCTGGGTATATACTGCTGTATATAATTATATATGTACAGCTGGTATAACCTGGGTATATACTGTATATAATTATATATGTACAGCCGGTATAACCTGGGTATATACTGTATATAATTATATATGTACAGCCGGTATAACCTGGGTATATACTGTATATAATTATATATGTACAGCCGGTATAACCTAGGTATATACTGTATATAATTATATATGTACAGCCGGTATAACCTGGGTATATACTGTATATAATTATACATGTACAGCCGGTATAACCTGGGTATATACTGTATATAATTATATATGTACAGCCGGTATAACCTGGGTATATACTGTATATAATTCTATATATACAGCCGGTATAACCTGGGTATATACTGTATATAATTATATATGTACAGCCGGTATAACCTGGGTATATACTGTATTTAATTATATATGTACAGCCGGTATAACCTGGGTATATACTGTATATAATTATATATGTACCGCCGGTATAACCTGGGTATATACTGTATATAATTATATATGTACAGCCGGTATAACCTGGGTATATACTGTATTTAATTATATATGTACAGCCGGTATAACCTGGGTATATACTGTATATAATTATATATGTACAGCCGGTATAACCTGGGTATATACTGTATATAATTATATATGTACAGCCGGTATAACCTGGGTATATGCTGTATATAATTCTATATGTACAGCCGGTATAACCTGGGTATATACTGTATATAATTATATATGTACAGCCGGTATAACCTGGGTATATACTGTATTTAATTATATATGTACCGCCGGTATAACCTGGGTATATACTGTATATAATTATATATGTACAGCCGGTATAACCTGGGTATATACTGTATTTAATTATATATGTACAGCTGGTATAACCTGGGTATATACTGTATATAATTATATATGTACAGCCGGTATAACCTGGGTATATACTGTATTTAATTATATATGTACAGCCGGTATAACCTGGGTATATACTGTATATAATTATATATGTACAGCCGGCATAACCTGGGTATATACTGTATATAATTATATATGTACAGCCGGTATAACCTGGGTATATACTGTATATAATTATATATGTACAGCCGGCATAACCTGGGTATATACTGTATATAATTACACATAATTAGTGATTCTCTACTTCTCTTTACATACAGACTTCAGGCTTTGTGTCTATACCTCTCCTTGTACCTTTAACCTCTGACCCTCTGGGATCGCTGATCTAATAACATTTGGGGTTTCACCTCTTTGTACTTGTCACCAGATTAACCCTTTCATTCTCAGTGCCATTAACCCTTTCATCATATCTTATATGACTTTTAGCTGGTATTCATATGATATAAGTCCCAGGTCACTTTCGGCAGGGCCGGACACATTCAGAAGGTGAATACCATTGGTCTGATCCCATCGTATCACATACCGTTCCCCACCCCATTCTCTTTTGGATTATATTAGGCTTTTCTGTATTTCGGACAGTGTACCCCCATTCTCTTACTGATTCGGCAGTGTACAGTGATATTATGGGGTCACTGTTTGGAGTATTACTTAGGACGGTGCCTGATATCTGTGGTATCACTGGTGGCATGAAGAAATATATCAGGCATGGAGTTGGGGGATTGGGGGATGTTCACACTGTCACTCTCATTCATTTTTATGTCAGTAGAAGCGATGGATAATAGGATGGTCCTGGGGGGTCTGAGGGGCTTGTCACTGACTGCTCATGAATGTTATGGCCGGCACTGCATTGTCACAGGCACAGAGCGGACATCATTATCAGCCATCCTTATTATTAGAGGGCGCTCCACCTGCCCTGCACCATCTGCTCAGTGTCACTGCCCCGGGGGGGGGGGGGGTAATAATAATCAAGTGGGTGCAAACACAATGTCAGGTATAGACAGACATCATACATTATATAATACAGCCCTGGCAATATGGCGCCCCCTGCAGAGGAAGGAGAAGCAGAACTTCTGGAATAGCAAGGTGGCTGTTAGTGACATGGAGGAAAGAAACCGCTTGTACTACACTAGATGTACAAGTAAGGGATGAGTATCTCATTGTGATTGATGGTCTCAATAAACCGTGACAGCTGCTCCTCCGTAACACCCCCCGACCATCAGGATGTTGTCGATGTACCACATGGGTACGGCCAATGTCAGACCCCTGATCGTCCAGGAGGAGACCCCTCTCCCACAGCCCCAGGAACAGATTAGCATATGAGGGCGCACATGTAGACCCCATCGCTGTGCCCTGGAGCTGTAGGTAGAAGACAAAAAAGTTATGGTTGGTTCACATCTGCATTGGTATTCCACGTGGGCCCCCCTCCCCCCGAATGGAAGATCAAACGCAATGCAAGCGCTGTGCAGTAAAAGCACACTGACCCCATCGACTATAATGACCCCATTATAGTCTATGGGGTCTGTGTCCTTACATAAGCGGTTTCCCCCCGAACAGAATACAGAACACAGATGTGAACTGGGCCTCGTCTGATTGTTTGTTACAATGTTTCAGTGCAGATACTTTGTATCAGTCCACAGTTCTGTCTGGAGGATACAATTGTAACAATCCCTCAGCTGTGAGATGTAGAGCAGGTTGTGTTACTATGTTCTGTTGCTTCCAGCAGGGGGCGATCTTATACCAGTAACAAGCTGTTTGGTAAATCTTCATGTAAATGTCCCCCCTCTCCCTGGTTTACGCCCCTTCATAGGGAAGATATAACTGTAGAGATACAGGCCTTATAATAGGACACAAAGTACACAGTATACAGCACATTGCTAAAGTATCGACCAGGAGACCCTGCTGGGGGTTGTAGTACTCCAAGATACAGAAACAACAGAAACATTACTACTGTTCTGTACTGTGTGTGTGTGTGTGGGGGGGGGGGGGGTTATAGGCGGGAGGAAATTCATGCGACTGTGACAATTTCTGCGCCCAAATCACTGAATAAACCGACATCACAAACTAAAGCAGGACGTGAGAATAATCCTGAACCAGGGAGGCTGCACTGAGAAATACTTGGGGTACAGGATAATGACAGGCTGATACTTGGGGTACAGGATAATGACAGGCTGATACTTGGGGTACAGGATAATGACAGGCTGATACTTGGGGTACAGGATGACAGGCTGATACTTGGGGTACAGGGTAATGACAGGCTGATACTCGGGGTACAGGATAATGACAGGCTGATACTCGGGGTACAGGATAGTGACAGGCTGATACTCGGGGTACAGGATAGTGACAGGCTGATACTCGGGGTACAGGACAATGACAGGCTGATACTCGGGGTACAGGACAATGACAGGCTGATACTCGGGGTACAGGACAATGACAGGCTGATACTCGGGGTACAGGATAATGACAGGCTGATACTCGGGGTACAGGATAATGACAGGCTGATACTCGGGGTACAGGATAATGACAGGCTGATACTCGGGGTACAGGATAATGACAGGCTGATACTCGGGGTACAGGATAATGACAGGCTGATACTCGGGGTACAGGATAATGACAGGCTGATACTCGGGGTACAGGATAATGACAGGCTGATACTCGGGGTACA
Organism: Leptodactylus fuscus; assembly: GCF_031893055.1. Lineage (NCBI taxonomy): Eukaryota > Metazoa > Chordata > Amphibia > Anura > Leptodactylidae > Leptodactylus > Leptodactylus fuscus. The sequence goes on from NC_134270.1 coordinate 6,485,437, forward strand.
GGATAATGACAGGCTGATACTCGGGGTACAGGACAATGACAGGCTGATACTCGGGGTACAGGACAATGACAGGCTGATACTCGGGGTACAGGATAATGACAGGGCTGATACTCGGGGTACAGGATAATGACAGGCTGATACTCGGGGTACAGGATAATGACAGGCTGATACTCGGGGTACAGGATAATGACAGGCTGATACTCGGGTACAGGGATAATGACAGGCTGATACTCGGGGTACAGGATAATGACAGGCTGATACTCGGGGTACAGGGTATGACAGCTGATACTCGGGGTACAGTGTAATGACAGGCTGATAACTCGGGGTACAGGGGTAATGACAGGCTGATACTCTGGGGTACAGGGTAATGACAGGCTGATACTCGGGGTACAGGGTAATGACAGGCTGATACTCGGGGTACAGGGTAATGACAGGCTGATACTCGGGGTACAGGATAATGACAGGCTGATACTCGGGTACAGGATAATGACAGGCTGATACTCGGGGTACAGGATAATGACAGGCTGATACTCGGGGTACAGGGTAATGACAGGCTGTACTCGGGGTACAGGATAATGACAGGCTGATACTCGGGGTACAGGATAATGACAGGCTGATACTCGGGGTACAGGATAATGACAGGCTGATACTCGGGGTACAGGATAATGACAGGCTGATACTCGGGGTACAGGATAATGACAGGCTGATACTCGGGTACAGGGTAATGACAGGCTGATACTCGGGGTACAGGATAATGACAGGCTGATACTCGGGGTACAGGATAATGACAGGCTGATACTCGGGGTACAGGATAATGACAGGCTGATACTCGGGGTACAGGGATAATGACAGGCTGATACTCGGGGTACAGGGTAATGACAGGCTGATACTCGGGTACAGGATAATGACAGGCTGATACTCGGGGTACAGGGTAATGACAGGCTGATACTCGGGGTACAGGATAATGACAGACTGATACTCGGGGTACAGGATAATGACAGGCTGATACTCGGGGTACAGGATAATGACAGGCTGATACTCGGGGGTACAGGGTAATGACAGGCTGATACTCGGGGTACAGGATAATGACAGGCTGATACTCGGGGTACAGGACAATGACAGGCTGATACTCGGGGTACAGGACAATGACAGCTGATACTCGGGGTACAGGACAATGACAATATTGGGGTTTCATGGTCTTTAGGTGACTGGAGCTGTATTTGATCCTATTTGCTGGTGACCCCATATACAGTATATACGGTGTGTTCGGTATATGTGGACGCCGCTCACTGGAGAGCTGACGATGATCTTGGTACAATACCCATTGGGCTCTGTATCAGTTTAGACTCTGCTTTTGGGCTCTGTATTCATTTCGGGGGTGTGTTACATAGTCTCCCACACTCTGTATCCGGCCTCGCCTGTTGCGCTTCTCTCGCCGCTTCTCCCTATGTCTCGGACGCCGCTCCTCCGGTTTGCACTGATAACAGAGGTGACAGTAAACACTTGAGCAGATGTCTAAGCAGCCATTTTTTATTAAATATTCACATAGACCTCAGATTAGAGAACTAGACAGAATTCAATGGTTTTATTCTAAAAATAACAAAAAAACTGAAAAAAAAAAAAACCTAAAAACCTCTAGAAATGTTACTGGGCCGGCGGTTAATGCGGAGGTTACAGTAGAAGGAATGGTCGAAAAATAAACCGATCATAGCACCACGTTTTTGTATTTTTCACGTTAATCCTACAGGTGTGAATCTACTTCTCGTTTCCGGACGCGATTCTCGAAGATTCTCTATTAGCTGTTAGAACGTTTTTCCTTAGAAGCAAAAATTTCGGTGAAATTTTTTTGGCTACCTTGTTTTCTAGCGCTATCCTATACGTATAATACATGCACATGGGTTAAAATAAAAATATACATAGACTGTCCTTCTCCAAGCCTTACATCTCCTAGGGGACAGGTTCGCTCGCACGTTCGGATGGTAAAGTCCCTCCCACTTTCTGGCGCTGCAAAGAGTCGCAGGCTCCGCTGGCAGCGTCGGGTCGCGTCAAACTCGGGCAAAAAAAATTGTAGGGAAATCAATAAGGCAAACGAAACGAAGGAAATTTGAAAATTTGTTGCCCCCCCTAAAAAAAATTTTTTAAAAAAAATTTCAAAAATTTTTGATTGTCCTGTTCACCGAGCGATAGACGGCGTCATCTCAGTGCAATAGTGAAATGGCGTTTTGCGGACGTGACCCTGTCGCTGGCCCAGCCTCATTGCCCAATCCGTGACGGGCTTACGGACCGCTAAGTTCCAATCGGGTCGTCACCTCTCTCTATGTACAGACCCGAAGGACGCCTAAACCTCAAGATGGCCGCCTGCGCTATAAACGCCTCTTTCCTGTGTTCTAGCGTCGGCCATGTTGAATTTGGCCTGAAAGCCTTGATTTTTTTAAAAAAATTTTGAACAAAAATTTTTTTTTTTTTTTCATCCTTCCGAGCTCGGGGGTCGTCGCTGATACGGATTAAGACTGTCGGTAGGTTTTTTGGTTTTTATAAGGCACACCATTTGAAATGTTTTTGGGTTTTTTGCAGTCCACGTACAAAAATTTTTTAAATTCTTTTTGAAAATTTTTGTAGCAGACGGAAGCAAATTTTTTGGATTTTTGTTTTTTTTAGGCTACAGGTCAAAATAAGCAAACGATACTATGTACATATATGTAAAAAGTGTTATAAATAGGTTCTTAAACCATAGATACTATTTACATCTTCCATTAGCGCAGGATCCCGCCCTCACCGCACTCTCTCTCTTTTTTGGGGTGAGGGTGGGGGCTGACATTTTTTTGGTTTCAATTTAAATTTTTTTGTTTTTTGTTTATAGGATCCCCTTCAGACTTTGGATTGAGCTTTTCCTAGTCGCGGCGGCGTACGAATCCTTATTCCCGCTTTCTCAGGATGACGTAGATGATGCCGCTGATGATGGCAAGCGGGAAGGCTATCCACGCCAGGATGTAAGCGTATCCAAAACTGGCAGTACCGCTGTGCCAATCCGTGTGCCGAACGGTAAAGATGGACGCTCCGGCCACCACGCATAGACCTGAGGAAGGAGAAGACATCAATTATGTAGATTTAAAAAAATAAAATCTTTTTTTTTTTTTTTTTTTTTAAATGAATTTTTTTGTTTAATTTTTTTTTATTTTTTAATTGTGATCAGGCCACTAGGGGGAGCTCTGAAATCTATAAACATCCAATTCTGTCTCGATAGGTGAAATAGTCTTATAACCCGGCATCTAATAATCCAGAACGGTGCCGAAATAAAGGCCTCAAACTGCGCTAAATCCTGACTATACGCGGCCCAGGCTGTAACAATGTCTCCTCATTAGTTTGTATACATCAAACAATATCAAGGGTGGCGCTGTTGCATTGGTCCCTATGACATTTTTAGCGTTTGACAATGTGGTGAATATTGGTATTGCATGTTACAAAGAAATACAACTTTGCACGGCTATAACTTCTGACTACTTTCTTTCCTTCCTTTAGGAGACCCCTCATTGTAACCGCCCAGAAGAGCTCTACCACATATGTGATGATATAGCCATTTCATGCAAGGTAGGACTTCCCCTTTAAGTGGTATTCTTAAGATTATTAGGGGAGAGCTTGGTGGGTGAGGCTTTGTCCGTCCTGGCATAGTCCACAATAGTCATCATTTTGTCGAATTGTCCAGAGGACACCTACAGGTCCGGCCAAGGGCGGTGAGTCTCAATGGGCGCATTGTCTACGAAAAGGCAAAAAGTGGGCATTTCACTGGCCAGGTCACTCAGGCCAAGACGCCCACCCAAAACTTACAGACAAGAGACGCTGTGTGAGCGGAGGGCAAAAATATGTCACGTCTCGGCCAGAAAGTGCTAAATATCAGTGAGAGGGAGGTGAGGTGGCGACTATGCGACCCAAGGTATGCGCCCGGGATAATTATATACCCATAATACCCCGTATATACTGCAATAACAGTATATACCATGAGTGCTGATGTCACCACCTCTGGCTAAACAGAAACCACCCTTTATTCCCTAATCTCATACAATCCCTTTAAGTGGATGGATGGGCGCATTATAATATATATGGGGGTTAAATATCTCCCCCCTCCATCTTAACATCTAGGTACCTGTCTGGACTGCTGCCTGGTATTGGGGCATATGGGGGTGGCTATGGGTGACCCTAGTACCCCTCACCTCCAGCACCACCATTGACACATTCATGCCTATCCCCCTGATCTGAAGCTGCTCCTGCACTGGATCCCAATATAATACCCACCTGCCCCCGACACAATGCAGTCCCTGCACCAGCCTGAAGGGGCAGTCAAGTGCTAAACTAGCAATGAACTTGGAATCCCATTGGCCGGACTCCCGGACACTATATACTGCAGCTGTGTTTATATACACGTCCTCTGCTCCTGGGCTAGCCATAGCTTGTGTTCCTGTAGGAGGCCGCACATGGCCGTGGCCGCTGTCAGTGTCTGCAGGGGTGAGTCACAGACCAAGCACGCAGCAGCGCCATTCACAGGATAATCCGGGGTTTAAAGGCCCAGCCCTCCTGAATGAAACGATGAATGGATTCCAGTACCCAGCATTCCTATAAATAGCCCGTCAGGCCGCTGGCCCTTTGCATCGTGGTAACCGGCCGCGGCCTGGGAAATCTTCAGCTGAAAGGAAGGGCCTAGATAATACACAGCCATACTGGCCTCATGCTGCTCCAATCACAACCAAAGCTGCAATCAGATCTGTGCTCAGTCCAGCACATCTCCTCGCTGCCCCCTGCTGGCTCAATGTGTGTGAAGAGCAATCTTGTCATGTTACATTATAGAGGATACAGCTACGTCACCCACAATGCAATGCAGAAGATCTGGTATTAGGTGTCCTATTATAGAACGGTTGTGACTAAATACTAGACGCCGTAAGGACCTGGTCCTTACGGCGTCTAGTATTTAGCCTTTACCATTATAGAACCTTCCTAGACTGAGACCACAGGGGTCCCCAAATCCATCGACCCCCCCTTGTATAAGCAGAGCAGAGTCTCGGACTGAGGTCACTTACCTGCAAGGAGCTGGAAGATGCCGGTCAGGTAGAATCGTCCGCCTTTAGTCAGCGTGAAGAGCTGGCAGAAGAAGAGGAACAAGGAGAGGACGCTGAAGATGATGGAGAGAATCATCATGGCCTGGACAGACTGGAGCCATTCTGCGGAGGAGAGAAGAGAGTGAGCGGCGAGACAGAGGAGGAACGATCAGATACTATATACAGCTATATACAGTGTGTATGTGGTGTGTATACAGTGTATATGCACAGTCATGGCCAAAAGTTTTGAGAATGATACAAATAGTAATTGTTACAAAGTCTACGGCTTCAGTTTTCCTAATGGCAATTTGCATATGCTCCAGAATGTTATAAAGAGTGATCAGCTTAACAGCAATTACTTACAAAGTCAATATTTGCCTAGAAAATGAACTTTATCCCCCAAAACACATTTCAACATCATTGCAGCCCTGCCTTCAAAGGACCAGCTAACATCGTTTCAGGGATTGCTCCAGTAACACAGGTGTGGGTGTTGATGAGGACAGGTCTGGAGATCAATCTGTCATGATTAAGTAAGAATGACACCACTGGACACTGTAAAAGGAGGCTGGTGCTTGGCATCATTGTTTCTCTTCTGTTAACCATGGTTATCTCTAAAGAAACACGTGCAGTCATCATTGCACTGCACAAAAATGGCCTAACAGGGAAGAGTATCGCAGCTAGAAAGATTGCACCGCAGTCAATCTATTGCATCATCAAGAACTTCAAGGAGAGAGGTTCCATTGTTGGCAAAAAAGGCTCCAGGGCGCCCAAGAAAGACCAGCAAGCGCCAGGACCGTCTCTTAAAAGTGTTTCAGCTGCAGGATCGGGCTACCAGCAGTGCAGAGCTTGCTCAGGAATGGCAGCAGGCAGGTGTGAGTGCATCTGCACGCACTGTGAGGCGGAGTCTCTTGGAGCAAGGCCTGGTCTCAAGGAGGGCAGCAAAGAAGCCACTTCTCTCCAGAAAAAAACATCAGGGACAGACTGATATTCTGCAAAAGATACAGGGAGTGACTGCTGAGGACTGGGGGAAAGTCATTTTTTTGATGAATCCCCTTTTCGATTGTTTGGGACATCTGGAAAACAGCTTATTGGGAGAAGACGAGGTGAGCGCTACCACCAGTCTTGTCTCATGCCTCTGTATTAGTTTAGGGGTCTGGTCTGGGGTCTGTATTAGTTTAGGGGTCTGGTCTGGGGTCTGTATTAGTTTAGGGGTCTGGTCTGGGGTCTGTATTAGTTTAGGGGTCTGGTCTGGGGTCTGATATTAATATGGGGGGTCTGGTCTGGGGTCTGTATTAGTTTAGGGGTCTGGTCAGGGGTCTGTATTAGTTTAGAGGTCTGGTCTGGGGTCTGTATTAGTTTAGAGGTCTGGTCTGGGGTCTGTGTTAGTTTAGGGGTCTGGTCTGGGGTCTGTATTAGTTTAGGGGTCTGGTCTGGGGTCTGTATTAGTTTAGGGGTCTGGTCTGGGGTCTGTATTAGTTTAGGGGTCTGGTCTGGGGTCTGTATTAGTTTAGAGGTCTGGTCTGGGGTCTGTATTAGTTTAGGGGTCTGGTCTGGGGTCTGTATTAGTTTAGGGGTCTGGTCTGGGGTCTATTAGTTTAGGGGTCTGGTCTGGGGTCTGTATTAGTTTAGGGCTCTGGTCTGGGGTCTGTATTAGTTTAGGGGTCTGGTCTGGGGTCTGTATTAGTTTAGGGGTCTGGTCTGGGGTCTGTATTAGTTTAGGGGTCTGGTCTGGGGTCTGTATTAGTTTAGGGGTCTGGTCTGGGGTCTGTATTAGTTTAGGGGTCTGGTCTGGGGTCTGTATTAGTTTAGGGGTCTGGTCTGGGGTCTGTATTAGTTTAGGGGTCTGGTCTGGGGTCTGTATTAGTTTAGGGGTCTGGTCTGGGGTCTGTATTAGTTTAGAGGTCTGGTCTGGGGTCTGTATTAGTTTAGAGGTCTGGTCTGGGGTCTGTATTAGTTTAGGGGTCTGGTCTGGGGTCTGTATTAGTTTAGTGGTCTGGTCTGGGGTCTGTATTAGTTTAGAGGTCTGGTCTGGGGTCTGTATTAGTTTAGAGGTCTGGTCTGGGGTCTGTATTAGTTTAGAGGTCTGGTCTGGGGTCTGTATTAGTTTTAGGGTCTGGTCTGGGGTCTGTATTAGTTTAGAGGTCTGGTCTGGGGTCTGTATTAGTTTAGGGGTCTGGTGTGGGGTCTGTATTAGTTTAGGGGTCTGGTCTGGGGTCTGTATTAGTTTAGAGGTCTGGTCTGGGGTCTGTATTAGTTTAGAGGTCTGGTCTGGGGGTCTGTATTAGTTTAGGGGTCTGGTCTGGGGTCTGTATTAGTTTAGGGGATCTGGTCAGAACTGTGTATTTTAGGGGCTCTGTATTTTGTTACACATCTAGTTTGGGGGTCTCTAGTGATTTTGGGGTGTGATAGGAGGACACAATGAACAGACGTGTCTCTATATTTTGGGCAGTGCTCCATGTCCTACTATATATGAACTGTAAGAAATCTGATAAACTGGATGACACAGGACATGGATTGGGGGATCCCTCGTCACCCCTCTGTGTTTTTACACTTGTGATCAGTTCTATGACGTAGCCGTGTGGCGGGGATATCAATAGCTGGAGTCTGTCTAAGAACTGACCGGACAACTCGTCTCCTCCATCTCTTCCTGCTTTATTAATCAGATTTTTTCCCAATATAGTCACCCCATCAATCCGGCCTGTGTTCTACAAGACAGCGGTCTATCTATAGCAGTCTCTATATAGCAGTCTATCCGCACCGGTCTATGTACAGCAGTCTCTCTATGGCGGTCTCTCCACAGCAGTCTATCTATACCAGTCTCTCTATAGCAGTCTATCTATAGCGGTCTATCTATGGCAGTCTGTCTACAGCAGTCTCTCTATACCGGTCTTCCCCAACACCAGGGATGTTCAATAAACCAGAAAGCTTTACGTCCAGTAAGATCCTGATTCTCGGGAACGTCAGTCTTGAATAATTTACTCTCTGGATGTCTAAGAAATTACCGGAACATTTACATGACACAGAGAAAATTAAATCCATCCTGAGTCCGAACCACTTACTGGAGGTCACGAGCAGCCGCCATTCACATTCTGCTCATTCAACAAACAAACATTGTTTAAAGGGATTGTTTCGGAATATATGACCCAAAAACAGCGCCGCACCTGACCACAGGTCGTCTGAGGAATTGCATCTCAACCCCTTGAACCTTAAAGCAGCCAATGCCAAATACAAGCAGAGGATGGGCCGAGTTACTAAAGAAGGCAGCCATGTTGCTTTAATCCTAGACAACCCCTTTAAAACAAATTCACTTTGAAAACCCTTTAGAGGGGCAAGAATACCACATCAACTACCCCCCTCCCCGAATAACAGGGGTGGTCATATAAGAGTATTGCAGTAGTATAGAAGTATTGTAGGACATGATGGCAATAACATCTCACAACCTCCCTGTACGAAATATTTCTATATGGCCTAGCAGGGCCCCCTATAGGGTTATACCGCCATATAGTATTCTAGATCACTCCTATAAGAAATAATACTTCTATATGGCCTAGCAGGGCCCCCTATAGGGTTATACCGCCATATAGTATTCTACATCACTCCTATAGGAATAATACTTCTATATGGCCTAGTCGGGCCCCCTATATGAAATGCTACTTCCATATAGTATTCTAGAATTGCCATCCCATATACTACTATACAGCATCCTATATCCCCTACATGATGAACTTCTACCGCGTAATCCAGATACCCTACATAGAATGGCACTTGTATATAACATTACAGACACCCTATATAGAATGCTACTTATAGATATTGTGCTCCAAAGAGTATTCCATATAACATTTCAGAAGACATAGACTGTCCCCTATATCATAGGATATTCTAGCTTTCCCTGCAGATCTCCCTACATTACTACATTACCTTTACATAACATGCTATATCCCCTATACAATGGCACTGCTATATAGTACTCCAGATTCTCTCCATCATATGGTACATCTATATGTCATCCTATATCCCAAGTATGATATGGAATTTCTATGTGACATTCCGGGACCCCCCTACACTGAGTATAGAGCCTGCCGGACCCCTCCCATCTATACGGCATTCCGGGACCCCCCCTACACTGAGTATAGAGCCTGCCAGACCCCTCCCATCTATACGGCATTCCGGACCCCCCTACACTGAGTATAGAGCCTGCCAGACCCCTCCCATCTATACGGCATTCCGGGACCCCCCTACACTGAGTATAGAGCCTGCCAGACCCCTCCCATCTATACGGCATTCCGGGACCCCCCTACACTGAGTATAGAGCCTGCCAGACCCCTCCCATCTATACGGCATTCCGGACCCCCCTACACTGAGTATAGAGCCCGCCAGACCCCTCCCATCTATACGGCATTCCGGACCCCCCTACACTGAGTATAGAGCCTACCGGACCCCTCCCATCTATACGGCATTCCGGGACCCCCCCTACACTGAGTATAGAGCCTGCCGGACCCCTCCCATCTATACGGCATTCCAGACCCCCCTACACTGAGTATAGAGCCTGCCAGACCCCTCCCATCTATACGGCATTCCGGACCCCCCTACACTGAGTATAGAGCCTGCCAGACCCCTCCCATCTATACGGCATTCCGGGACCCCCCTACACTGAGTATAGAGCCTACCAGACCCCTCCCCATCTATACGGCATTCCGGGACCCCCCTACACTGAGTATAGAGCCTGCCAGACCCCTCCCATCTATACGGCATTCCGGACCCCCCTACACTGAGTATAGAGCCTACCAGACCCCTCCCATCTATACGGCATTCCGGGACCCCCCTACACTGAGTATAGAGCCTGCCAGACCCCTCCCATCTATACGGCACTCCGGACCCCCCTACACTGAGTATAGAGCCTGCCAGACCCCTCCCATCTATACGGCATTCCGGGACCCCCCTACACTGAGTATAGAGCCTACCAGACCCCTCCCATCTATACGGCACTCCGGACCCCCCTACACTGAGTATAGAGCCTGCCAGACCCCTCCCATCTATACGGCATTCCGGACCCCCCTACACTGAGTATAGAGCCTACCAGACCCCTCCCATCTATACGGCATTCCGGGACCCCCCTACACTGAGTATAGAGCCTGCCAGACCCCTCCCATCTATACGGCATTCCGGGACCCCCCTACACTGAGTATAGAGCCTGCCAGACCCCTCCCATCTATACGGCATTCCGGACCCCCCTACACTGAGTATAGAGCCTGCCAGACCCCTCCCATCTATACGGCATTCCGGGACCCCCCCTACACTGAGTATAGAGCCCGCCAGACCCCTCCCATCTATACGGCATTCCGGGACCCCCCTACACTGAGTATAGAGCCTACCAGACCCCTCCCATCTATACGGCATTCCGGGACCCCCCTACACTGAGTATAGAGCCTGCCAGACCCCTCCCATCTATACGGCACTCCGGACCCCCCTACACTGAGTATAGAGCCTGCCAGACCCCTCCCATCTATACGGCATTCCGGACCCCCCTACACTGAGTATAGAGCCTGCCGGACCCCTCCCATCTATACGGCACTCCGGACCCCCCTACACTGAGTATAGAGCCTACCAGACCCCTCCCATCTATACGGCATTCCGGACCCCCCTACACTGAGTATAGAGCCTGCCAGACCCCTCCCATCTATACGGCATTCCGGGACCCCCCTACACTGAGTATAGAGCCTACCAGACCCCTCCCATCTATACGGCATTCCGGGACCCCCCTACACTGAGTATAGAGCCTGCCAGACCCCTCCCATCTATACGGCATTCCGGGACCCCCCTACACTGAGTATAGAGCCTACCAGACCCCTCCCATCTATACGGCATTCCGGGACCCCCCTACACTGAGTATAGAGCCTGCCAGACCCCTCCCATCTATACGGCACTCCGGACCCCCCTACACTGAGTATAGAGCCTGCCAGACCCCTCCCATCTATACGGCATTCCGGGACCCCCCTACACTGAGTATAGAGCCTACCAGACCCCTCCCATCTATACGGCACTCCGGACCCCCCTACACTGAGTATAGAGCCTGCCAGACCCCTCCCATCTATACGGCATTCCGGACCCCCCTACACTGAGTATAGAGCCTACCAGACCCCTCCCATCTATACGGCATTCCGGGACCCCCCCTACACTGAGTATAGAGCCTGCCAGACCCCTCCCATCTATACGGCATTCCGGGACCCCCCTACACTGAGTATAGAGCCTGCCAGACCCCTCCCATCTATACGGCATTCCGGACCCCCCTACACTGAGTATAGAGCCTGCCAGACCCCTCCCATCTATACGGCATTCCGGGACCCCCCCTACACTGAGTATAGAGCCCGCCAGACCCCTCCCATCTATACGGCATTACGGGACCCCCCTACACTGAGTATAGAGCCTACCAGACCCCTCCCATCTATACGGCATTCCGGGACCCCCCTACACTGAGTATAGAGCCTGCCAGACCCCTCCCATCTATACGGCACTCCGGACCCCCCTACACTGAGTATAGAGCCTGCCAGACCCCTCCCATCTATACGGCATTCCGGACCCCCCTACACTGAGTATAGAGCCTGCCGGACCCCTCCCATCTATACGGCATTCCGGACCCCCTACACATTGTAACTTCCTGTAGGTGTAGAGACCTGCTCCGACTTCTCATTGTGTACGGGGTACGGGCTGTGTGTACGGGGTGCGGGCTGTGTGTACGGGGTGCGGGCTGTGTGTACGGGGTGCGGGCTGTGTGTACGGGGTACGGGCTGTGTGTACAGGGTACTGGCTGTGTGTACGGGGTGCGGGCTGTGTATATGGGGTGCGGGCTGTGTGTACGGGGTACGGGCTGTGTGTACGGGGTGCGGGCTGTGTGTACGGGGTGCGGGCTGTGTGTACGGGGTGCGGGCTGTGTGTACGGGGTGCGGGCTGTGTGTACGGGGTGCGGGCTGTGTGTACGGGGTACGGGCTGTGTGTACAGGGTACTGCCTGTGTGTACGGGGTGCGGGCTGTGTATATGGGGTGCGGGCTGTGTGTACGGGGTACGGGCTGTGTGTACGGGGTGCGGGCTGTGTGTATGGGGTACGGGGTGTGTGTACGCAATATCTCAGGTGATCCTACAGACAGAACCTCATCCATAGTGTCCTATATAAGATGGGAATCTCCTCTTCCTATGACACCAGACCAAGTCTCTGACCTATAACACCCTATGCACCTTTATTGACGTGACCCTCCCCCACCCCATTTTCTCTTCCTATCACGCAGCCCATACACCATACACAATATGAGGTTCTGATTTCCACACAGTAGGGGGAGGGGGTCACAGGGAAATGGTTATGTCTATATGTTGACATGAAATCTGTAACGGAAATTAATTTTCAATCTTATAGTGAGAGACAATGGACTTTCTTGTCCCCAGGTCTATAGGTCTATTGTAATCCATACCTGAGCCGCTGCCAAAACCCCACAAGTAATTTTCCACCAAGTTGTAGGATTTAATAAACTATAGACTTTGTTGTCGCAACCCTGTAACTGCGCATGCGCTCCACCATATAGAAGCATGAAGTATCGCACTACTACGCATCTACCACCAGGGGGTGTCACGAGCCAACGCGATCCCATAACCCAGCCTTGAACTGCTAATACGTTGTGGGGTCTTCAGCCAACTTGAAACTTAAGAGAAGGTGGACTCTACCCCTTCTATTTTTGTGCGGGTGACAGACGACCTATTTTAGAGTTTTAAAGGGCAGCGAGTAGGAATCGGCTCCGCAGTGATTTACGGTTTGTTGGGGTCTGGCGGGCGTCCATTGCACAATTATTCTTTCCTACTGTAGTTCCATGTCACGGGCCCACTCACCATTGTTTGAGGAGGCGAGACAGTTCCAGGTATTGCTGGCTCCGCTGCAGTTCTGCCACAAATCCGCCGAGAAGCCATTGCTTACGAGCCAGCTCTGGTGAAGAAAGAAACAAGTCCAGAGGATTAGAATCAAAACACAGATATGAGGGCCCTTTATAATCGCCATCACTACTCTGCTCCCCTTCTGAGGACCTACCACGAAATATAGCCATCTGGGTGCTGACGAAATGCTGTGACCCCTTCTTCTTGCATATACTACCTACAAACTGTCATTAAGCATGGGCGGGTCTCTAATCATGGGCGTACTTCGAAGTATGGGGGTGACATTTATATAGGACACCAGAGAGTGCTAGAGTTCTCCCTCACTACCCTTTTACTGAACAACAACATGATCTGGTCTTACTGCCAAAGAAATAGGCCATTAAAAACACAAATGTGGCTCCTCATGGGCGGGTCTCTAATCATGGGCGTACTTCGAAGTATGGGGGTGACATTTATATAGGACACCAGAGGGTGCTAGAGTTCTCCCTCACTACCCTTTTACTGAATAACAACATGATCTGGTCTTACTGCCAAAGAAAGAGGCCAAATGTGGCTCCTCGTGGGCGGGTCCTCCATAGGAAGAGGCTTACTCTAAAATTGCTTCTAGTATGGTAAAATTATTACAGCAGTTTTCTCCTATAATGAGAGTGGTATACGTGTCCTATAATATCTATACACTGCTAGATAATTGGCCCCTATTTGTTAGTATAAGAGATTTATTATGCTCTGCCCCCGCTTAAACCAGTACTGTCATTAAAAATGGAAAAAAATTAATAGACAGTCCACCCAGTCAATAGTCCTGAATCCAAAGGCATAATAAATTGATCACAACTTGGATTCATTAAAAAAAAATTAGATTAGACTTTATCACAACATTGATATTCTCGTAGCATAAAAAATAAACAAAAAGAAACATTGTTTCTGGTAAAGTAAAAATATTAGATAAAACATTACACTGCCACATAGTAAGAGCCATGTGCTTGTCATATACCGGGCCGTAATCTGCTGGATGATTGGTTCTTGCCTATAAGAAATGTATTAAGCTCCGCCCCCACTTAAATTGCTACTCTAATTAAAGACTGTATCAATTGACTAGACCCCCCAGCCCACCCAGTCAGTAACCCCGGGGGGCAAAGACATAAAAGTAACAAAGAGAATACATTACACACCGCAACATAAATAATACAAAAATTCCAAAAATATTCAAGAAAAAGAAACAATGTAACCCTCACTTGTCTCTAGTTAGTGTATCCTTTCCCTTTCCGAGTCTGTCACTACTGAAACTAAACAACCAGAACAAATCCCTCTGCAGACAGGTAAAAGGGCCCGGGGCTGTTTACAAACCAGGCGTACATCGCCTGCCAACCCGAGTACGCCGTTGTGTATGTTTTTGGAGTACGTAACCCCTAAAATACCAAAGACTCCAGTAAGGAAAGACTCTGTCAGCGCCGTCTCAATGGCCGTTAACCCTTCAAGCTCACAATCTTTGCCGTCCCTTTATGGGCAGTTACAGCGGCCCGGACCCTATATACACCTATACATTATATTACATTCTCCTATATTATTTAGATACAATTTTTGCCTTCACGTAGCGGCGCCCGCACTCACAAGCCTGATATTGTACCTATAGGAGGAGGAGGAGGTTTTCGGCCGCCGCCAGCTGCGTAACTCCACGCATTTGGGGTCTCAGATTTCACAATTTGAATCCTAGTGCAAAATTCATACTTTTTTTTTTTCCCTCCAAGACTCCAAATGAACGCTATGGAAATGCCTGGAACGGCACATCTGGGAAACAGATTGCGCCCTGGCGAACAGAAGCGCCCTATATATTATTTACACCCAATTATCCCGTGATGTTTATGAAGGGACCAACGTCAAAGCCCTATTTGTCTTTCCGATGAGGGCTATAAATAATATATGGTTGTTATTGTGCCCTGGTGAAGCACATGCGGGCGGATACACCGAGATACAAAGTGGCCACGACTGGCAACAAATACACAAGATAGGCATTGGAGGTCAGAAAAATCCAAAAAGTTCCCGTTACTCAGCAGGGCACGCTGCAGCCGGTGCCTATAGATGGAGGTTACAATATACGGGCACATATGCTTGGAGTGCAGTAATAGGTACTTACGCTGACAATGGTGGAGACGAACAACAGGACCAGGACGGCGACGTGGAGGATAATGATCCCGAGCAACAAGAGGAGCATTTTCAGTCAAGTATTCGGATTCCTACAGGACGAGAAGAACTTTGGGTTAGACCCCGGGTGAGTCTGATCCCGACAGCAACAACTTTCAGAGTGAACTCGCAGCCTGAGAGTCTGGGTGTGTCAATCTATGGCTATACACCCACTGGCCAGGAGGGGGAGCCAAAGCCTCACACCCCTATGACAAGGGGAACACAACTGGCCAAAATAACACCCCCCACCCATGTATATCCCAAACCAGACGCCCATTGGGTTATACATATCTGCACTTCTTCACACAACAAGGACACAACAGTTGTACAATTCCAAAAATTATTGCAAAGAAACAAATTCTACAAATGTGGAGAAGCAAATTTTTTGAAAATAGTCCAAAGTGCTGAAAAGGGCAAATTTTCCTCCTCGCCGGCCGCCGCGCCATGTGTAAGGGCACTGAAGGGTTAATGCGCTTATTTTTGCCCACACCCAGAATTCCAGCCTCTCCACATCTGTTTCCAAGATCTGCCATGGAGGAGGAAATTTTTTTTATTTTTTTTCTACATGACTGACATATGGGTTTAATAAGAATAGGGGAATTAGGTTTCATCCAAGTTGAGCTGAGTCTGGGTTCCTGAAAAGACGCAGAGCTTTCCTGCCGAGACCCTTAAGGGGGGGAAATGTAATCGTTTCGAGGGAAAATCCTCATGATGAGAAAGTTGTCACCAGAATGTTCATTGTAGGGTTTTATCAGGACCTGGAGAATTTTTATCACAATGTAACCAAATGTTAGAGCTTTTCTTTGGCAAGAAACAAGGCAAGTATGGCATAGATCACGCAGGATTTATTCTGTGACCTGTTAGAATGGCTATATCGTATGGAAAGTGAATGTGAGATGAGTGTGAGCCCTGCCGAATGGCTACATTGTATGGAAAAGGAGTGTGAGATGGGAGTGAGCCCTGCCGAATGGCTACATTGTATGGAAAAGGAGTGTGAGATGGGAGTGAGCCGTGCCGAATGGCTACATTGTATGGAAAAGGAGTGTGAGCCCTGCCGAATGGCTACATTGTATGGAAAAGGAGTGTGAGCCCTGCCAAATGGCTACATTGTATAGAAAAGGAGTGTGAGATGGGTGTGAGCCCTGCCGAATGGCTACACTGTATGGAAAAGGAGTGAGATGGGAGTGAGCCCTGCCGAATGGCTACATTGTATGGAAAAGGAGTGAGATGGGAGTGAGCCCTGCCGAATGGCTACATTGTATGGAAAAGGAGTGTGAGATGGGTGTAAGCCCTGCCGAATGGCTACATTGTATGGAAAAGGAGTGTGAGCCCTGCCGAATGGCTACATTGTATGGAAAAGGAGTGTGAGATGGGTGTAAGCCCTGCCGAATGGCTACACTGTATGGAAAAGGAGTGAGATGGGAGTGAGCCCTGCCGAATGGCTACACTGTATGGAAAAGGAGTGAGATGGGAGTGAGCTATGCCGAATGGCTACACTGTATGGAAAAGGAGTGTGAGATGGGAGTGAGCCCTGTCAAATGGCTACATTGTATGGAAAAGGAGTGTGAGATGGGAGTGAGCCCTGTCAAATGGCTACATTGTATGGAAAAGGAGTGTGAGATGGGAGTGAGCTATGCCGAATGGCTACATTGTATGGAAAAGGAGTGTGAGATGGGAGTGAGCCCTGCCAAATGGCTACACTGTGTAGAAAGGAGTGTGAGATGAGTGTGAACCCTGCCAAATGGCTACACCTAATAGCAAAGGAGAGCGAGATGGGTGTGAGCCCTGCAGGATGAGCCAAGGCAACACCCAGGCAGGCAGCAGGATTCCAGCCATGGGATATAGATCATAACAGATGCATGGAGTAGTAACCGTCATCATCATCATCATCATCATCGTCATCTTCATCAGGCTATCACATAAAAGAGCACAGCTATCACCAAATATATTGAATGTATAGAGATGGATGGACGGACAGATAGATAGATAGATAGATAGATAGATAGATAGATAGATAGGAGATAGATAGATAGATAGATAGATAGATAGATAGATAGATAGATAGATAGATAGGAGATAGATAGATAGACAGATAGATAGATAGATAGATAGGAGATAGATAGATAGATAGATAGATAGATAGGAGATAGATAGATAGATAGATAGATAGATAGATAGATAGATAGATAGATAGATAGATAGGAGTTGAGTTTGTTCCCAGTTATGATGTTGATATGACTGCAAATCGTGCACAACAGAAACCACTAAACAACACAATCAGCTCTGCTACGTTGTATATAAATAATGAAAATCTGACAATTTCAATCCAAACAGCCTGTCATAAGCAGCCACATACACACTGTAGCAGGGAGTAGCAGAGCTGAATTTATCATCTGCAATAACTGATTTATGATATACAGCACAAAGTGCACAGAGTGTAATGTCATATTCAGCTCTGCTACTCTGTATAGGAATCAGTAAAATCTGACAAATATCATGCAAATACAACTCAACCAGAATCCACATAAACATTATAGTAGGATGTAGCAGAGCTGGATTCATCATCTGGGATAACTGATACAGTGACATGGAGCAGAGTGCACAGAGAGATACAGAACACAATCAGCTCTGCTACATTGTATATAGACCAGTCAAACCTCACAGATGTGACAATGACAATTCAATGCAAATACATGTCAAAAAGAAACGGCAAAGACATAATAGCAAGGTAAACACTAAAGGAGAGATGTAGCAGTGCTGATGGTGTCATTCACCTGTTCCTTGCAGGTAGAGCCTGACACATGCACTGAAGTCTGCTCCACCTGTACAGTGATGGCAGTAGTACTTACTGAGGGTAGCCTGGGGGTCAGTGGTTTCCTCCCCTGTGGTGCAGCAGCTGCAGACAGTGGTGTAGTATCTGTGTCCACACTGAGTTATTTGAGGTTAGCTGCTGTGCAGGGTGAGGATATAAGTTTCCCTTTAACAGGATGGACGCCCCATGACGCTGCTGAGCTGGGTGTGCCCCTGCATCACTCCAGAGAGTCCAGGGCCTGAGCTATAAATAATACTGCAGGGAGTGGGGCTGGCATCAAAGGGGCTTTACTCATTCTGCCCTGAGTGATGTCACCCTGGAATGTGACATTTGTCACAAGTGCCCTTGTTTAAGCTGCAGCCGGGTCTGAAGTGCTTGGAGTTGTGGAACTACAAGGCCCGTCAGGTCTCTAATTCATAAGTAAACCTACAGTATACTACCGCAGCATATGTGAATGGAGAGCAAGAGCTCATCTGCTACTACTGGATAGTACTGGGATTGTGAATGAGATTATCCTGCTAATATACATGTGACAGTTTGGATGTTTGGATGTTTGTTCCTCAATCACGCAAAAACAGCTGAATGGATTTGGAAAACATTTGGCCCATACATGGATAGATTGTAATCTCGATAAACACATCGGCTACTTTGTATCCTGATAAATGACATGGCTTCACGACTGTTCTGAATTTATGTTCATATACTATATTACACTGCTCTTGGCAACAGCTGATAAAGCCAGGTCTGTTATCTCTCTATGTAAAGACTCAGCTAACCCTCAGTCCATTGTGTACAAGCATCTGCATATTATCCGATCTGCTCCAGGCAGTGCTCACACACTGGAGAGGAAAACACTTTTAATCCAAATTGGCAATTTGCCAATTTTAAACATGCCGGTAAAAAGAGAATCTAATTTATTGCAAAATTGTAAAACAATGAGAGCTATGAAGGAGCCAGAAGTCACAGAGTTCTCCTCAAGCAGAGCTTACAGGGATCATCGACGCCAGCAACACGCTCATCCAGCTTAAGAGCTTCTGAAATGCCAGAGCAGCAATTTGCTCATGGGCAGAGACTAATTATATATATATATATATATATATATATATATATACATATATATATATATATATATTCTTGTACATAGGAGTAGTATTATAGTAGTTATATTCTTGTACATAGGAGCAGTATTATAGTAGTTATATTCTTGTACATAGGAGGCAGTATTATAGTAGTTATATTCTTGTACATAGGCATAGTATTATAGTAGTTATATTCTTGTACATAGGAGTAGTATTATAGTAGTTATATTCTTGTACATAGGAGGCAGTATTATAGTAGTTATATTCTTGTACATAGGAGCAGTATTATAGTAGTTATATTCTTGTACATAGGAGGTAGTATTATAGTAGTTATATTCTTGTACATAGGAGGTAGTATTATAGTAGTTATATTCTTGTACATAGGAGTAGTATTATAGTAGTTATATTCTTGTACATAGGAGTAGTATTATAGTAGTTATATTCTTGTACATAGGAGTAGTATTATAGTAGTTATATTCTTGTACATAGGAGGTAATATTATAGTAGTTATATTCTTGTACATAGGAGTAGTATTATAGTAGTTATATTCTTGTACATAGCAGTAGTATTATAGTAGTTATATTCTTGTACATAGGAGGTAGTATTATAGTAGTTATATTCTTGTACATAGGAGTAGTATTATAGTAGTTATATTCTTGTACATAGGAGTAGTATTATAGTAGTTATATTCTTGTACATAGGAGTAGTATTATAGTAGTTATATTCTTGTACATAGGAGTAGTATTATAGTAGTTATATTCTTGTACGTAGGAGGTAGTATTATAGTAGTTATATTCTTGTACATAGGAGGTAGTATTATAGTAGTTATATTCTTGTACATAGGAGTAGTATTATAGTAGTTATATTCTGGTACATAGGAGTAGTATTATAGTAGTTATATTCTTGTACATAGGAGTAGTATTATAGTAGTTATATTCTTGTACATAGGAGCAGTATTATAGTAGTTATATTCTTGTACATAGGAGGTAGTATTATAGTAGTTATATTCTTGTATATAGGAGTAGTATTATAGTAGTTATATTCTTGTACATAGAAGTAGTATTATAGTAGTTATATTCCTGTACATAGGAGGTAGTATTATAGTAGTTATATTCTTGTACATAGGAGGTAGTATTATAGTAGTTATATTCTTGTACATAGGAGTAGTATTATAGTAGTTATATTCTGGTACATAGGAGTAGTATTATAGTAGTTATATTCTTGTACATAGGAGTAGTATTATAGTAGTTATATTCTTGTACATAGGAGCAGTATTATAGTAGTTATATTCTTGTACATAGGAGTAGTATTATAGTAGTTATATTCTTGTATATAGGAGTAGTATTATAGTAGTTATATTCTTGTACATAGGAGCAGTATTATAGTAGTTATATTCTTGTACATAGGAGGTAGTATTATAGTAGTTATATTCTTGTACATAGGAGCAGTATTATAGTAGCTATATTCTTGTACATAGGAGCAGTATTATAGTAGCTATATTCTTGTACATAGGAGTAGTATTATAGTAGTTATATTCTTGTACATAGGAGGTAGTATTATAGTAGTTATATTCTTGTACATAGGAGTAGTATTATAGTAGTTATATTCTTGTACATAGGAGTAGTATTATAGTAGTTATATTCTTGTACATAGGAGTAGTATTATAGTAGTTATATTCTTGTACATAGGAGCAGTATTATAGTAGTTATATTCTTGTACATAGGAGTAGTATTATAGTAGTTATATTCTTGTACATAGGAGTAGTATTATAGTAGTTATATTCTTGTACATAGGAATAGTATTATAGTAGTTATATTCTTGTACATAGGAGTAGTATTATAGTAGTTATATTCTTGTACATAGGAGTAGTATTATAGTAGTTATATTCTTGTACATAGGAGTAGTATTATAGTAGTTATATTCTTGTACATAGGAGCAGTATTATAGTAGTTATATTCTTGTACATAGGAGCAGTATTATAGTAGCTATATTCTTGTACATAGGAGTAGTATTATAGTAGTTATATTCTTGTACATAGGAGGTAGTATTATAGTAGTTATATTCTTGTACATAGGAGTAGTATTATAGTAGTTATATTCTTGTACATAGGAGGTAGTATTATAGTAGTTATATTCTTGTACATAGGAGTAGTATTATAGTAGTTATCAGTGGCGTAACTAGGAATGGCGGGGCCCCGTGGCGAACTTTTGACATGGGGCCCCCCCTCCCCAAACCGATCACGAAGACCTCGACTGACCCCCTCCTCCGCACTCTATTATGTCCCTTAGTAAGCCCTGCACACAGTATTATCCCCAATAGTGTCCAATGCACACAGTATTAACCCCTATAGTGTCCCCTGCACACACAGTATTAACCCCTATAGTGTCCCCTGCACACACAGTATTAACCCCTATAGTGTCCCCTGCACACACAGTATTAACCCCTATAGTGTCCCCTGCACACACAGTATTAACCCCTATAGTATCCAATGCACACACAGTATTAACCCCTATAGTATCCAATGCACA
Organism: Leptodactylus fuscus; assembly: GCF_031893055.1. Taxonomy (NCBI): domain Eukaryota; kingdom Metazoa; phylum Chordata; class Amphibia; order Anura; family Leptodactylidae; genus Leptodactylus; species Leptodactylus fuscus. Next base: position 6,507,039 of record NC_134270.1, read on the forward strand.
CACAGTATTAACCCCTATAGTGTCCAATGCACACACAGTATTAACCCCTATAGTGTCCCCTGCACACAGTATTAACCCCTATAGTGTCCAATGTACACACAGTATTAACCCCTATAGTGTCCAATGCACACACAGTATTATTAACCCCTATAGTGTCCCCTGCACACACAGTATTAACCCCTATAGTGTCCCCTGCACACACAGTATTATTAACCCCTATAGTGTCCAATGTACACACAGTATTATCCCCTATAGTGTCCCCATATGTCCCACTGTGGACACCTATAAACATTTATTATACTCTGGGGTCTGAAAAGACCCCAGAGTATAATAATCGGAGACCCGGGGGATTAAAACCATTAAAAGAACAGAGACAGTTGCTTACCTGTTCCTGTCGGCTGTCCTGTCCGCTCTTGTCCAGCTTTAATGACGTCAGACGTCACATGACCCGGGAAGCTGGCCTGGGTCATGTGACGTCAGACACGAATGACGGAGGCCTGGCAGGATCGCGGAGAGGTAAGTAACACTGTTTTTTATGTTACCTTACCCCTCCCGGTGCGCCGATCATTATACTCGGGGGTCTGCAAAGACCCCCGAGTATAATGATAGCCTCTGTGGGCCCCGCGGTGTCACTTGCCGATCCCGGCCCAGCCAGGATCGGCAAGTGAATAGGGCCCGTAACGGACTTTAAAAAAAACAAAAAAAACGCAGCGGTAGCGGCTGTCACCGGGCCCCCTAATGGCCCGGGCCCTGTGGCAGCTGCTACTGCTGCTACCACGGTAGTTACGCCACTGGTAGTTATATTCTTGTACATAGGAGGTAGTATTATAGTAGTTATATTCTTGTACATAGGAGTAGTATTATAGTAGTTATATTCTTGTACATAAGAGTGGTATTATAGTAGTTATATTCTTGTACATAGGAGGTAGTATTATAGTAGTTATATTCTTGTACATAGAAGGTAGTATTATACTAGTTATATTCTTGTACATAGGAGTAGTATTATAGTAGTTATATTCTTGTACATAGGGGTAGTATTATAGTAGTTATATTCTTGTACATAGGGGTAGTATTATAGTAGTTATATTCTTGTACATAGGAGTAGTATTATAGTAGTTATATTCTTGTACATAAGAGTGGTATTATAGTAGTTATATTCTTGTACATAGGAGTAGTATTATAGTAGTTATATTCTTGTACATAGGAGTAGTATTATAGTAGTTATATTCTTGTACATAGGAGTAGTATTATAGTAGTTATATTCTTGTACATAAGAGTGGTATTATAGTAGTTATATTCTTGTACATAAGAGTGGTATTATAGTAGTTATATTCTTGTACATAGGAGTAGTATTATAGTAGTTATATTCTTGTACATAAGAGTGGTATTATAGTAGTTATATTCTTGTACATAGGAGCGGTATTATAGTAGTTATATTCTTGTACAGAGGAGGTAGTATTATAGTAGCTATATTCTTGTACATAGGAGGTAGTATTATAGTAGTTATATTCTTGTACATAGGAGGTAGTATTATAGTAGTTATATTCTTGTACATAGGAGGTAGTATTATAGTAGTTATATTCTTGTACATAGGAGTAGTATTATAGTAGTTATATTCTTGTACATAGGAGGTAGTATTATAGTAGTTATATTCTTGTACATAGGAGTAGTATTATAGTAGTTATATTCTTGTACATAGGAGCAGTATTATAGTAGTTATATTCCTGTACATAGGAGGTAGTATTATAGTAGTTATATTCTTGTACATAGGAGTAGTATTATAGTAGTTATATTCTTGTACATAGGAGCAGTATTATAGTAGTTATATTCTTGTACATAGGAGGTAGTATTATAGTAGTTATATTCTTGTACATAGGAGTAGTATTATAGTAGTTATATTCTTGTACATAGGAGCAGTATTATAGTAGTTATATTCTTGTACATAGCAGTAGTATTAGAGTAGTTATATTCTTGTACATAGGAGCAGTATTATAGTAGTTATATTCTTGTACATAGGAGTAGTATTATAGTAGTTATATTCTTGTACATAGGAGCAGTATTATAGTAGTTATATTCTTGTACATAGGAGTAGTATTATAGTAGTTATATTCTTGTACATAGGAGTAGTATTATAGTAGTTATATTCTTGTACATAGGAGTAGTATTATAGTAGTTATATTCTTGTACATAGGAGTAGTATTATAGTAGTTATATTCTTGTACATAGGAGTAGTATTATAGTAGTTATATTCTTGTACATAAGAGTGGTATTATAGTAGTTATATTCTTGTACATAAGAGTGGTATTATAGTAGTTATATTCTTGTACATAGGAGTAGTATTATAGTAGTTATATTCTTGTACATAAGAGTGGTATTATAGTAGTTATATTCTTGTACATAGGAGCAGTATTATAGTAGTTATATTCTTGTACATAGGAGTAGTATTATAGTAGTTATATTCTTGTACAGAGGAGGTAGTATTATAGTAGCTATATTCTTGTACATAGGAGGTAGTATTATAGTAGTTATATTCTTGTACAGAGGAGGTAGTATTATAGTAGCTATATTCTTGTACATAGGAGGTAGTATTATAGTAGTTATATTCTTGTACATAGGAGTAGTATTATAGTAGTTATATTCTTGTACATAGGAGGTAGTATTATAGTAGTTATATTCTTGTACATAGGAGTAGTATTATAGTAGTTATATTCTTCTACATAGGAGCAGTATTATAGTAGTTATATTCCTGTACATAGGAGGTAGTATTATAGTAGTTATATTCTTGTACATAGGAGTAGTATTATAGTAGTTATATTCTTGTACATAGGAGCAGTATTATAGTAGTTATATTCTTGTACATAGGAGGTAGTATTATAGTAGTTATATTCTTGTACATAGGAGTAGTATTATAGTAGTTATATTCTTGTACATAGGGGCAGTATTATAGTAGTTATATTCTTGTACATAGCAGTAGTATTAGAGTAGTTATATTCTTGTACATAGGAGCAGTATTATAGTAGTTATATTCTTGTACATAGGAGCAGTATTATAGTAGTTATATTCTTGTACATAGGAGTAGTATTATAGTAGTTATATTCTTGTACATAAGAGTGGTATTATAGTAGTTATATTCTTGTACATAGGAGCAGTATTATAGTAGTTATATTCTTGTACATAGGAGTAGTATTATAGTAGTTATATTCTTGTACAGAGGAGGTAGTATTATAGTAGCTATATTCTTGTACATAGGAGGTAGTATTATAGTAGTTATATTCTTGTACAGAGGAGGTAATTTTTATTAGTAAAAACAAAACAAAAATACATTACATTCCAGCAGAATTAATAACTAATAATAATAATAATAATAATAATATAACATAAATCAGACATGTCTGTCAGATAACAAAAATGAGAATCACTTTAACTTAAGAGTCCATTGCTGGCAGGATAAAGAGGGGGAAAAAAAAATAAATCCATAAATAAATGAACAGACTTATTTGCAGTGTTATCAGAATATTCAGCAATCGATATATACATTTCTCCACAATTTTACATTATCAGACTTTTTTCTGACCTCCAGAGACTTTATCCACCTCAGTTCAGACATGATATATGTGACAGCGGTCATATGACGGAAGGGCTCTCTGTGTAGGGACACCTGGGTCCTCGTATGCCAGTGATAATATTTGATGACAGTAATAATAATATACAGGGTCTCCCGGTTAATGTCACCTATATTAGTTGGGATGCCATATATGATTTCGGGGTATTTGAGTGATTGTAATCGGGGAATTTTCAGCCTCCGGGATATTTCCTGCCAGATCTTTCGCCCTCCCCCGCACTCTGATATAAAATGTGCCATGGTCTCCTCCTGCTGGCAACCCAATGGACATGCCCGATCTGTCACACTGAGATGTTTTAGGTTGCCTCTTACAAAAAGTTTCCCATGCAGAGATAGCCAGGCAATGTCAAAGAACTTTGCAGGGAGCCTCAGACCAGTGAGGAGCCTCAGACTATCCTGCAGGGTTATAGATGTACAGTCCCTCAATGCCGGCTGGAGACAATAGAAGGTCTTACATACCCTGGTGTATAGATCTCTTCTGGTCTTACTCACCAGATAGGTCTTTTCAATACCCCATTTTTTCAGGCACCTTATGCCATAGTCCAGATACTGGGGGAGGTAGTCACGAGTCGATCGACCCCTCTTAAGGCTGCCGCCTCGCACCCAGGATTCTGCAAAAGGCAATATCCAGTCCCTGATACTATTTACCCACAGGGAGCTGTTATCTGAGTCCAGGCAACCAAAATTTACTTTTAGAAACATGGAGTCAAAAAACACCCTTGGATTTAACATATCCAGCCCACCCTCTCTCCTCTGTAGGTAGGTTATCCCTCTTTTTACTGGGTTCAACCTGTTCCCCCACAAAAGTTGGAAGAACAGGCTAAAGAGCCTAGCGGAGAAAGATTCTGGCAAAGGAAAGACAACAGAGACGTACAAGAAGACAGGGACCAGGTAAGTCTTCAACATTTTAACCCTTTCTCTATAGGTCAGCCTCCAGTTCTTCCATCGCTGAACCTTTGCATTTCCGGATTCCAACTTTTCTTCCCAATTTAGTCTGCAATTATCATCCCTCCCGAATTTCACCCCAAGGATCTTAATATAGGAGGAGGCCTGGGCAAACTGCGGCAGATCAAATGTAGGACCAGTATGACCCGTCCAGAGAGCTTGACTCTTCTCAAGGTTGACAAGAGACCCGGAGGCCTCTGAGTAACTTCTGATGGCTGCAGACAACATCTCCACCTCACGAGGCTCAGATATCACCACAGTCACATCATCCGCGTAGGCAACAACTCTCAGGGGCAAGCAGTGGGGGACCGGCGCCCCCTGAAAATCACACTCCTGCAGTGACCTAAGAAACGGGTCTATGGCAAACACATACAGTAATGGACTCAGTGGGCAACCTTGTCTCACCCCTGCCTCAACCCTGAAAGCATCACCCTGCCAACCATTAATCAGAGGAAAGCTCTCCGCCTCATGGTACAAAGTTCTCAGCCAATCCACAAATTGTCCCGGAATACCGTACTTTGTCAAAGTCGCCCATAGATACTCATGGTCTACTCTGTCAAAGGCCTTAGCCTGGTCAAGACTCACAACATATCTCCCACACCTCAGAGCTTTACATCTCTCAAACATCTCCCTTATCGAGATAACTGCTCCAGAGATGTTCCGCCCTTTAACTGTGCCAAACTGAGAGCCTGCCAACAGTGCCGGGGACAAACAAACTAATCTAGAGAACAGAATTTTTGCAAGAATCTTCCTATCGACATTCAAGAGGGCAATCGGCCTCCAGTTCTTGATGTCACTAGGCTCTTTACCTTTAGACAGCAGGATCAGGGAGGACACTCTCATGGATGGAGGCATCAGGTGGTTTTCTAGACTAGTTTTGTATACATCCACGAGAATTGGTGCCAAGAGGTCTCGGAATTTCTTATAGAACTCAGCTGTAATCCCATCTGGACCTGGTGCCTTCTTCAGATGTAACTTATCTATGGCCTCTTTCACCTCCTCCACTGTTAACTCTGCTGTCAAAGGAGAAAAGTCCAAATCATTAGTATCAGGACCTGGAGTTGCCTCCAAGAATTGAGCCACCTTCTCTCTATCCAAAACCTTCTTCTGAAACAAGTCAGCATAGTAAGTTCTCACCACCCCCAGGATACCCTCCCGAGACTCCTGTAACACACCCTGGGAGTCAGTGAGACCTGTGACCGATTTATTTGCCACCCGCTCCCTGCAATTCTCAAAAGGATCCGGAGCCCCTAAGGACCCATAATCCCGTTCAAGAACCAGGGATGTATACCTGCGGTACTGATACTGACTGATCTCAGATTTCAGCCGGTCAATCTTCTGTTGGTTATCCCCGCCCGCCGAATAGAGTGACTCTAATTCTTTCCGCAGCCTGAGATACTGGCTATACTTACTCTTCCCCTTCTTAACTGACAGTCTCCTTAAGAGGGATCTGATCTCCTCCTTGACATCCTCCCACCAGTCTGCCATGTTGTCATAAAACACCACTCTCTCAAGCTGGTTCTGAAATAGAGAGTGGACACAACTCCGGACACAGTCATCGTCCAAGAGGCTGGAATTGAGCTTCCATAGGCCTCTCCCAATATCAGGGCGTTTTGTGGAGCCCAAGCAAAAATACAAAGCCAGATGGTCAGAATAAGGGACTGTCTTTTCACTTTTCTCACTAACATGCTCAGCGGGACTGACCAGAGCTAAGTCTATCCGACTGCATCTACCAGCGCAGGAGTAAGTGAATTTTGGTTTCCTACCACCCTCAGTAAACACATCAGACAGACCAGCCTGTGAAATAATTCTGCTTAAGACCTTGCAGTCCCTGGTGAGAGGCCTACCAGTAGGTCTGTCACTGGATGACATGGTGGCATTGAAGTCCCCTGCCATGACTACCGGAACAGATGTAAACAAGTACTGCTTGACTTCATCAAACAGACGTGCCCTTTCAATCACCGACTGCGGTGGACCATAGATATTAATGAGTCGGAGCCTTCTGCCTCGGATGGTAACTTCTAAAACCAGGCACCTCCCCATCAGAACCTCAGTGAATCTGTGTATGGTGACATCAGGGGTGTTAAACAGTATAGAAACCCCGGCATAAGGTTCCATAGCCAGAGACCAGAAGGACGGGCCAGATTTCCATTCTCTCTCTGCTTCTTGTATTAGTCCTAAAGTATTTAAACGGGTTTCTTGTAAGAAATAGACATCGGCATCAAGATATCTCAGATGTTCATACACTGCGTGTCTTGTCCTCCTTGCTCGGATGCTATTCACATTACTAGAGATAACTTTAAGATAGAAACCTGCCATCAGAACAACTAGGAATATGAGAAACAGAGAGATGGGCCCCATTGTCATAGATCAGAGTCAGAGGTGTCCTGGTGACCAGCTGTTTCCATGTCTGATTCGGACTGCCCCTCATCTCGGTGGGGTCTCCTCTTAGTGGGGGGATCGCCCTCTGGTTCATCCTCATACTCCGCCATCATTCGTGAGAGTTCTCTGTCTAGTTCTGCTTCTCCGTCTGACTCTGATAGGACACTAAATCTATTCCCCGTTGCAGTGACCTCGCCTGCACTACTTACTCTCATCTTTGTGGGCTTTTCTACCGTGGTCCACTCACCCTCAGGCTTACGGCTGGCTTTATCCTTCTTCCTCCTTTTATTATTGTTGGATGATCGGGCAGGAGAAGAGACGACCACTGAGGGTTGTACAACCTGCTCGACAACCTCCATGGTCGTCTCAATGGGACCTGACTCGGCCTGGTCTTGGGTGGTATCACCTGTATGTGGTTGAGGCTCCGCCTCCGTGACTACTGACCCTGACAATAGCGCCTCCTCCTCCTCCTGTATGTCATCAGCCGCTGCCAGCAAGTCCTCATCAGGGCTATCCTTACAGATGTTATGCCAGGCATCAGGACAATCTCTGTGGGGGTGACCGATCCTACCGCACAGGTTACACCTAATGCTTTGGCATGTGGCACTCACGTGGCCCATTTCATTACATAGGCTACACTTTACCATGGAGCATACACTGGCCACATGGCCGGCCTTCCCACACTTGAAGCACCGGCGAGGCTGACCCGCATAGAAGCAGATCCCTTTTTCTCGGCCTATAAAGAACGAATTGGGCAGATGTTGGGTTATGTTGTTCTGCTGACGCAACTTCACCAGGACCCTCCACCCACCGGTCCAGACCCCGTCTTCATCCCTGTTCTTAGTAAGATCGGACATGAGGTCACAATGCCTCCTGAGCCAGATGACAATGTCCTGAGGGGGAACGGCTTCATTCCAAAATACAATTGTGACAGAGGCTGTATCTGGCCTAGAGATGGGGATGAAACTGAACTTATCCCAACCTTCCGTATCTCTCAACCTGGTGAGATTGGCCCAGAACCGGTCCAGATCAGACATCAGCTTAAAACTAACATCATACCCCTGGCGGTCAGGAAGGTTTATGACGGCCAGGATATCAGTCGGCACAAAGCCCATCTGGGTACATAGGAGCTCTCGGACCACAAACCTCCTATCCGGCAGATCCTCCTTGGCACCTCCGTGCCTAAACCTGACTACATTCCTCCTCCTGAAAGCCTGGCCTGTATAATTGGAGTTTGATGCAAAAGATGGAGCACCGCGGCTCCAGGCATTCCCTGAGGAGGTACGGCCGGATCCGCCATCTTGGCGTGTTTGTGGGCGCTGTGTGGGCTGCTGAGCACCTGTACCACGTGGTTCTGCTACTGTGCGAGTATCCAGAGGGGGAAAGTCCTGCACACTGGACTGTCCTGTGTCCGCCCCACCATCAACCTCTATGTCTGCAATATCACCAGACTCCAGAGACTGGACTGCAGAGGGGTCTGACGCCATAGATCGTGAAGGATCCCCCCCAGAAACACCTTCCCCTGCTGGGCCGTTATCACATACAGGAATATCCATAATATCAGGCACATTAGTCAGACAATCAGCGGCAGCAGAGTCCTGCACAGCAGAGTCCATATTAGTATTATAGTCAGCGGCAGCAGAGTCCTGCATAGCAGAGTCCATATTACCACTACAGTCAGCGGCAGCAGAGTCCTGCACAACAGAGTCCACAACCTGTAACCCCAAATATGTTACTCCCCCAGTACCTTCAGGTAAGAGTCCATAGTCCTGCTGCAATGACTTGTCTCCTGGGACTTGTGGTGTCTGCACAGCTGCTACTTCATTACCATTAGGCAGGGGTCCATGACCTGGTTGCAAAGTGCTGGTTGCTGGGACTTGTGGTGCCTTGCTGAGAACTGCTGCAGGTTTTTGCTGTTGCTGAACACTGGTCGCTTTCCCGTACAAATTCCCTTCCTTAAAAGGGAAACTTGCTGGCTGCAGAACTGGTTTTACATGGGACTGCTGGCTGCCACCTTGAGAGGGTTCAGACCCAGCTTTAGCACAAGGTGATGGTGACTTCTGGTATTCCTGGAACCGCTGCTGGTTTCTGTATGATTCTCCCACCGGTCCCATTTGCTCCAGTACAGTCTCGGTCTCCCGTACGTTCTCGGCGAGCTCTTTCGCCAGTGCGCTCAGCTTCCTGTCCAGTAACACCAGTTTCTCAGGGCATGCAGACTTTTTTAGATTATACGCACATTCAATCTGTCTCTGCAGATATATTTTACTGGCCTTCAATGTCTCCAGTCGCTTGACCAGTGCTGGTATCTCATCTGCCAGGCGCAGTTCTGGTGCTCGCTCAGTAGCTGTGACAGTCTGTGCATTGTTGGAAAGCTTTGCAGGTTGGTTACCCCCAGTATGGCTTCTGGTTGGTGTAGCCTGTGATTTCTGACATGCTACGGCTGTTGTCACTGCCATGGGCCCACAATGTCCAGACTGGGGACTATGTCCCAGTTTATTTCCAGTGACTGTACTGCTGGTACCTTGAAGCTTCCCCGCTGGTCTCCCTTTGATCTCCTCCACTGCCTTCACTACATTTTTGTAGTTACCGCTTCCAGATCTTGTCCGCTCAGACCGTACCAATACAGACTGCTGCATGTTCTCCTGCATGGTCTGCTTCTCCAGGGATGTTCTCCTCTGTCTGCAGGAGGGTGGGGTGGACTGGACACCTGCAACCTGCAATGGAGTCTGCACAGGCTGCAAAGTTTGCTCCTTACATTCAACCATTTTGCTTGGTTGTTGCACCGTACTACTGCTTGCTTCCGTTACTTCTTCCTTTACAACTTTCTTCCCATCTTGGCTTGCTGCACTAGGACTGCTGACACACTGGACACGATTCCCATTACTGGGGACTTTAGGATTTCCATCCATTTTTTTAGTTGTCTGGGAATTGCTTCCCAGAGAAGGCCTTGGAGCCTGGGCCTTGGCAGGGGAACTTCCCCACCCAGGGCGGCCCCGCCCTGGGCTATCTCCAGACATCAGGAGCCTCAGGAGAGCTACAAAAACACGTCCTCACAGCTAGGAGGTAGTATTATAGTAGTTATATTCTTGTACATAGGAGTAGTATTATAGTAGTTATATTCTTGTACATAGGAGGTAGTATTATAGTAGTTATATTCTTGTACATAGGAGTAGTATTATAGTAGTTATATTCTTGTACATAGGAGTAGTATTATAGTAGTTATATTCTTGTACATAGGAGCAGTATTATAGTAGTTATATTCCTGTACATAGGAGGTAGTATTATAGTAGTTATATTCTTGTACATAGGAGTAGTATTATAGTAGTTATATTCTTGTACATAGGAGCAGTATTATAGTAGTTATATTCTTGTACATAGGAGTAGTATTATAGTAGTTATATTCTTGTACATAGGAGCAGTATTATAGTAGTTATATTCTTGTACATAGCAGTAGTATTAGAGTAGTTATATTCTTGTACATAGGAGCAGTATTATAGTAGTTATATTCTTGTACATAGGAGTAGTATTATAGTAGTTATATTCTTGTACATAGGAGCAGTATTATAGTAGTTATATTCTTGTACATAGGAGTAGTATTATAGTAGTTATATTCTTGTACATAGGAGTAGTATTATAGTAGTTATATTCTTGTACATAGGAGTAGTATTATAGTAGTTATATTCTTGTACATAGGAGTAGTATTATAGTAGTTATATTCTTGTACATAAGAGTGGTATTATAGTAGTTATATTCTTGTACATAAGAGTGGTATTATAGTAGTTATATTCTTGTACATAGGAGTAGTATTATAGTAGTTATATTCTTGTACATAAGAGTGGTATTATAGTAGTTATATTCTTGTACATAGGAGCAGTATTATAGTAGTTATATTCTTGTACATAGGAGTAGTATTATAGTAGTTATATTCTTGTACAGAGGAGGTAGTATTATAGTAGCTATATTCTTGTACATAGGAGGTAGTATTATAGTAGTTATATTCTTGTACATAGGAGTAGTATTATAGTAGTTATATTCTTGTACATAGGAGGTAGTATTATAGTAGTTATATTCTTGTACATAGGAGTAGTATTATAGTAGTTATATTCTTGTACATAGGAGCAGTATTATAGTAGTTATATTCCTGTACATAGGAGGTAGTATTATAGTAGTTATATTCTTGTACATAGGAGTAGTATTATAGTAGTTATATTCTTGTACATAGGAGTAGTATTATAGTAGTTATATTCTTGTACATAGGAGCAGTATTATAGTAGTTATATTCCTGTACATAGGGGGTAGTATTGTAGTAGTTATATTCTTGTACATAGGAGTAGTATTATAGTAGTTATATTCTTGTACATAGGAGTAGTATTATAGTAGTTATATTCTTGTACATAGGAGCAGTATTATAGTAGTTATATTCTTGTACATAGGAGCATTATTATAGTAGTTATATTCTTGTACATAGGAGTATTATTATAGTAGTTATATTCTTGTACATAGGAGTAGTATTATAGTAGTTATATTCTTGTACATAGGAGCAGTATTATAGTAGTTATATTCTTGTACATAGGAGCATTATTATAGTAGTTATATTCTTGTACATAGGAGTATTATTATAGTAGTTATATTCTTGTACATAGGAGTAGTATTATAGTAGTTATATTCTTGTACATAGGCGGTAGTATTATAGTAGATATATTATAGGAGGTAGTATTATAGTAGTTATATTCTTGTACATAGGAGGTAGTATTATAGTAGTTATATTCTTGTACATAGGAGTAGTATTATAGTAGTTATATTCTTGTAAATAGGAGTAGTATTATAGTAGTTATATTCTTGTACATAGGAGTAGTATTATAGTAGTTATATTCTTGTACATAGGAGTAGTATTATAGTAGTTATATTCTTGTACATAGGAGTAGTATTATAGTAGTTATATTCTTGTACATATGAGTAGTATTATAGTAGTTATATTCTTGTACATAGGGGGTAGTATTATAGTAGTTATATTCTTGTACATAGGAGTAGTATTATAGTAGTTATATTCTTGTACATAGGAGGTAGTATTATAGTAGTTATATTCTTGTACATAGGAGCAGTATTATAGTAGTTATATTCTTGTACATAGGAGTATTATTATAGTAGTTATATTCTTGTACATAGGAGCAGTATTATAGTAGTTATATTCTTGTACATAGGAGTAGTATTATAGTAGTTATATTCTTGTACATAGGAGGTAGTATTATAGTAGTAATATTCTTGTACATAGGAGTAGTATTATAGTAGTTATATTCTTGTACATAGGAGTAGTATTATAGTAGTTATATTCTTGAACATAGGGGGTAGTATTATAGTAGGTATATTCTTGTACATAGGAGTAGTATTATAGTAGTTATATTCTTGTACATAGGGGGTAGTATTATAGTAGTTATATTCTTGTACATAGGAGTAGTATTATAGTAGTTATATTCTTGTACATAGGAGGTAGTATTATAGTAGTTATATTCTTGTACATAGGAGCAGTATTATAGTAGTTATATTCTTGTACATAGGAGTATTATTATAGTAGTTATATTCTTGTACATAGGAGCAGTATTATAGTAGTTATATTCTTGTACATAGGAGTAGTATTATAGTAGTTATATTCTTGTACATAGGAGGTAGTATTATAGTAGTTATATTCTTGTACATAGGAGGTAGTATTATAGTAGTTATATTCTTGTACATAGGAGCAGTATTATAGTAGTTATATTCTTGTACATAGGAGTATTATTATAGTAGTTATATTCTTGTACATAGGAGCAGTATTATAGTAGTTATATTCTTGTACATAGGAGTAGTATTATAGTAGTTATATTCTTGTACATAGGAGTAGTATTATAGTAGTTATATTCTTGTACATAGGAGTAGTATTATAGTAGTTATATTCTTGTACATAGGAGGTAGTATTATAGTAGGTATATTCTTGTACATAGGAGTAGTATTATAGTAGTTATATTCTTGTACATAGGAGTAGTATTATAGTAGTTATATTCTTGTACATAAAAGCAGTATTATAGTAGTTATATTCTTGTACATAGGAGTAGTATTATAGTAGTTATATTCTTGTACATAAGAGCAAAGTAATTACTATAATAGTGTGTTCTGTGTACAAGAATATAACTACTATAATACTGCTCCTATGTAGAAGAATATAACTACTATAATACTGCTCATATGTTCAAGAATATAACTACTATAATACTACTCCTATGTACAAGAATATAACTACTATAATACTACTCCTATGTACAAGAATATAACTACTATAATACTACCTCCTATGTACAAGAATATAACTACTATAATACTACACCTATGTACAAGAATATAACTACTATAATACTGCTCCTATGTACAAGAATATAACTGCTATAATACTACTCCTATGTACAAGAATATAACTACTATAATACTGCTCCTATATACAAGAATATAACTACTATAATACTACTCCTATGTACAAGAATATAACTACTATAATACTACTCCTATGTACAAGAATATAACTACTATAATACTACTCCTATGTACAAGAATATAACTACTATAATACTACCTCATATGTACAAGAATATAACTACTATAATACTGCTCCTATATACAAGAATATAACTACTATAATACTACTCCTACGTACAAGAATATAACTACTATAATACTACTCCTATGTACAAGAATATAACTACTATAATACTACTCCTATGTACAAGAATATAACTACTATAATACTTCTCCTATGTACAGGAATATAACTACTATAATACTACCTCCTATTTACAAGAATATAACTACTATAATACTACCTCCTATTTACAAGAATATAACTACTATAATACTGCTCCTATATACAAGAATATAACTACTATAATACTACTCCTATGTACAAGAATATAACTACTATAATACTACCTCATATGTACAAGAATATAACTACTATAATACTACCTCCTATGTACAAGAATATAACTACTATAATACTGCTCCTATATACAAGAATATAACTACTATAATACTACTCCTATGTACAAGAATATAACTACTATAATACTACTCCTATGTACAAGAATATAACTACTATAATACTACTCCTATGTACAAGAATATAACTACTATAATACTACCTCATATGTACAAGAATATAACTACTATAATACTGCTCCTATATACAAGAATATAACTACTATAATACTACTCCTATGTACAAGAATATAACTACTATAATACTACTCCTATGTACAAGAATATTACTACTATAATACTGCTCCTATGTACAAGAATATAACTACTATAATACTGCTCCTATGTACAAGAATATAACTACTATAATACTACTCCTATGTACAGGAATATAACTACTATAATACTACTCCTATGTACAAGAATATAACTACTATAATACTGCTCCTATATACAAGAATATAACTACTATAATACTACTCCTATGTACAAGAATATAACTACTATAATACTACTCCTATGTACAAGAATATAACTACTATAATACTACTCCTATGTACAAGAATATAACTACTATAATACTACTCCTATGTACAAGAATATAACTACTATAATACTTCTCCTATGTACAGGAATATAACTACTATAATACTACCTCCTATTTACAAGAATATAACTACTATAATACTACCTCCTATTTACAAGAATATAACTACTATAATACTGCTCCTATGTAGAAGAATATAACTACTATAATACTGCTCATATGTTCAAGAATATAACTACTATAATACTACTCCTATGTACAAGAATATAACTACTATAATACTACTCCTATGTACAAGAATATAACTACTATAATACTACCTCCTATGTACAAGAATATAACTACTGTAATACTGCTCCTATATACAAGAATATAACTACTATAATACTACTCCTATGTACAAGAATATAACTACTATAATACTACCTCATATGTACAAGAATATAACTACTATAATACTGCTCCTATATACAAGAATATAACTACTATAATACTACTCCTATGTACAAGAATATAACTACTATAATACTACCTCCTATGTACAAGAATATAACTACTATAATACTACTCCTATGTACAAGAATATTACTACTATAATACTGCTCCTATGTACAAGAATATAACTACTATAATACTGCTCCTATGTACAAGAATATAACTACTATAATACTACTCCTATGTACAGGAATATAACTACTATAATACTACTCCTATGTACAAGAATATAACTACTATAATACTGCTCCTATGTACAAGAATATAACTACTATAATATTACCTCCTATGTACAAGAATATAACTACTATAATACTGCTCCTATGTACAAGAATAGAACTACTATAATACTGTGTTTTGCCAATACATATTTGGGATTTTCTACCGTCCCTTACACTCGCCCCACCCCCCTCCCCTGGTTACTATATAGTAATGCCCATGCTCGTGTACTCACCCTGCTTCCTCTGTAGTCCCGGCCTCCGGGCTGTTTCCTGTGTTGGGCCCCTCTGTCACCAGTGCAGAATAATAAGATCATTGTGATGGATTTAGTGACAGGGGAGCGGTGAGGGGCCCCAGTTTTTGTTGTGGTTGGAGGGTCATGTATTGTGCTATGGAATGACATATATACAGAGCAGCCACTGGCGGGTTATTTCTGTGCCGGCCCTAATAACTTATATGGCATTTATATGGGCGTCTTGTTTTATGTCACTGCAGACAATATATAAATAAAGTTTTGTTGCGCTATAAAATGAATTCCTTACAATGTTGCAGATCTCTGCTTGCTGTCAGTGAATATTCACCATTTACATCCAGATACAATTGATACAATGTATCAGTGTAGGTAATCTGTATCAGCATGAAACTGCTCAGGAACAGCGCCGCTCTTGTGCACAGGCTGTGCCTGGTACTGCAGCAGTCATGTATCTGGTGCAGAGTTATCTCTCTTTGTACTGTCAGATAACATAGACAAGCAATAGATTCAGACATGGGACCACCTGCACCCCCGCTGTAATATATACAGTCAGTATCTTAGGGGTACTCCAATAGACCACATATTCCTTATCCACGATGGGGTGTAAGTTGTAATTTGAGTCCATAGTCTCAAGTACAGGGGTCCCTTGTAAACCCGCCTTACTGATGCAGCTCACACAGTCCCATAAAGATGAATGTCCTCCAGTGCTGATCCCTGACTCATTGGTGGGACAGTCCCAGATTTCAGGCCCTGTCCTACTGTCCTGGGCTGGAGATTGGTTATAATGGAGAAGTGTGTGGGGGAGGGGGGTCGTAACGTTTATACTGAGTGGAGGCAATAAGGAGGCATTATACTGTGTAGGGGCACTATGGGGGCATTATACTGTGTAGGGGCACTATGGGGGCATTATACTGTGTAGGGGCACTATGGGGGCATTATACTGTGTAGGGGCACTATGGGGGCATTATACTGTGTAGGGGCACTATGGGGGCATTATACTGTGTAGGGGCACTATGGGGGCATTATACTGTGTAGGGGCACTATGGGGGCATTATACTGTGTAGGGGCACTATTGGGGCATTATACTGTGTAGGGGCACTATGGGAGTATTATAATGTGTAGAGGCAATATACTTTGTAGGGGCACTATGGGGGCATTATACTCTGTAGGGGTACTATGGGGGCATTATACTGTGTGAGGACCATTAGGGGGCATTGTATTGTGTGAGGACTATTAGGGGGCATTTCACTGTGTGAGGACTTTTAGGGGTCATTTTACTGTGTGAGGACCATTAGGGGGCACTATACTGTGTGAGGACCATTAGGGGGCATTATATTGTGTGAGGACCATTAGGGGGCATTATATTGTGTGAGGACCATTAGGGGGCATTATATTGTGTGAGGACCATTAGGAGACATTATACTGTGTGAGGACCATTAGGGGGCATTATATTGTGTGAGGACCATTAGGGGGCATTATATTGTGTAAGGACCATTAGGAGACATTATACTGTGTGAGGACTATTAGGGGGCATTATACTGTGTAAGGACCATTAGGAGACATTATACTGTGTGAGGACCATTAGGGGGCATTATATTGTGTGAGGACCATTAGGGGGCATTATATTGTGTAAGGACCATTAGGAGACATTATACTGTGTGAGGACTATTAGGGGGCATTATACTGTGTAAGGACCATTAGGAGACATTATACTGTGTGAGGACTATTAGGGGGCATTATACTGTGTAAGGACCATTAGGAGACATTATACTGTGTAAGGACCATTAGGGGGCATTATATTGTGTGAGGACCATTAGGGGGCATTATATTGTGTGAGGACCATTAGGGGGCATTATATTGTGTGAGGACCATTAGGGGGCATTATATTGTGTGAGGACCATTAGGAGACATTATACTGTGTGAGGACCATTAGGGGGCATTATATTGTGTGAGGACCATTAGGGGGCATTATATTGTGTAAGGACCATTAGGAGACATTATACTGTGTGAGGACTATTAGGGGGCATTATACTGTGTAAGGACCATTAGGAGACATTATACTGTGTGAGGACCATTAGGGGGCATTATATTGTGTGAGGACCATTAGGGGGCATTATATTGTGTAAGGACCATTAGGAGACATTATACTGTGTGAGGACTATTAGGGGGCATTATACTGTGTAAGGACCATTAGGAGACATTATACTATGTGAGGACTATTAGGGGGCATTATACTGTGTAAGGACCATTAGGGGGCATTATACTGTGTGAGGACTATTAGGGGGCATTATACTGTGTGAGGACTATTAGGGGGCATTATACTGTGTGAGGACTATTAGGGGGCATTATATTGTGTGAGAACTATTAGGGGGCATTATACCATGGGGGGGATACAGAGGGGGCAGACAATAGTGGGACTGAGCAGGGTGAGGGGGTGACTTCACATAAGTAAATTTGTCATGGTGATCCCCAAGGAGGGGGAGGGGAGTCCTGCACCTGTGGATATGGGGAAAGCTGTCTTTTAGGGAATCCCCATATCATATATATGACTAGTAGTCATTGCTATGTGTTATTACGGGGAGCGGGAGCTGCGCCAAACATTCAGCAGTAACTCAGTGTGAACTGTCACATGGCATGTGCTGAGTGATTCACCTATGGCACATTGATTATACACGGAGTCATGTGACTGCGGCCCGGGATTCCTGCCCTGCATAGCTGCAAACTTGTGGTTTTCCACTCGTTAGTGGTTTGTTATTTCAAAGTGAGGGCAGCGAAATATCTGCGAAATTCTGACACAACGATGCAAGGGAAAAAATAGGATTTAAAGGGCCGGCGTTGTTTTAATTCTTATTTTTTTGCTTTCAGTTGTGTATAATAAAGAATTTGTGATGGATTCAGAGTTCAGATATTTAGCTCAAGCGTTATATTCTGTGTGTATGAAGGAATGTATAGCACCCCAGGGTTATAAGAGGCCCCCTTAATATAGGCAGAGATCCCCCTACGTCATCAACCACCACTGGCAGAGCTAAAGACACCAGCACCACATGATGGACCAGTCATCTAATCTATATCTGGTACCTGGTTCACTTTAATGGAGACAGCGCTCCAGCAGGTCAGTGTGGGGACTGCACCACTTGGTTATTACTATTTATATTGCTTCATATTAATATAGCACTGACAGAAGTTGTAGTGATCAGAACATCTTTTATTTTGGCTCAGTATTTTATCCTTTAAGACGCCAGCAGAGTATGAGGATTACCCAGAATACCTCAAGATGTTTATCATCCCATAGAAAAGGGAGAGAATATATAAAGCGCTCCGGTGACTCAGCATTAGGATTGTTCTATATTACTAGAATAACAAGATCTGACCTACTGAGGAGAAGATATATGACCAGCAACTTAATATCTGCACCCAATTATAGCGTCAGATATGGAAGCCCATAGGGATTAGGATAATAGTCAGTATAGGCAGTATAGGAGTAGTTATATGGCAAGTTATCCTGTACGGATCCTGAGTTACATCCTGTATTATACTCCAGAGCTGCACTCACTATTCTGCTAGTGCAGTCACTGTGTTCATACATTACATTACTTATCCTGTATTATACTCCAGAGCTGCGCTCACTATTCTGCTAGTGCAGTCACTGTGTTCATACATTACATTACTTATCCTGTATTATACTCCAGAGCTGCGCTCACTATTCTGCTGGTACAGTCACTGTGTACATACATTACATTACTTATCCTGTATTATACTCCAGAGCTGCGCTCACTATTCTGCTGGTACAGTCACTGTGTACATACATTACATTACTTATCCTGTATTATACCCCAGAGCTGCGCTCACTATTCTGCTGGTACAGTCACTGTGTACATACATTACATTACTTATCCTGTATTATACCCCAGAGCTGCGCTCACTATTCTGCTGGTACAGTCACTGTGTACATACATTACATTACTTATCCTGTATTATACTCCAGAGCTGCGCTCACTATTCTGCTGGTGCAGTCACTGTGTACATACATTACATTACTTATCCTGTATTATACTCCAGAGCTGCGCTCACTATTCTGCTGGTACAGTCACTGTGTACATACATTACATTACTTATCCTGTATTATACTCCAGAGCTGCGCTCACTATTCTGCTGGTACAGTCACTGTGTACATACATTACATTACTTATCCTGTATTATACTCCAGAGCTGCGCTCACTATTCTGCTGGTACAGTCACTGTGTACATACATTACATTACTTATCCTGTATTATACTCCAGAGCTGCGCTCACTATTCTGCTGGTGCAGTCACTGTGTACATACATTACATTACTTATCCTGTATTATACTCCAGAGCTGCGCTCACTATTCTGCTGGTGCAGTCACTGTGTACATACATTACATTACTTATCCTGTATTATACTCCAGAGCTGCGCTCACTATTCTGCTGGTGCAGTCACTGTGTACATACATTACATTACTTATCCTGTATTATACTCCAGAGCTGCGCTCACTATTCTGCTGGTACAGTCACTGTGTACATACATTACATTACTTATCCTGTATTATACTCCAGAGCTGCACTCACTATTCTGCTGGTACAGTCACTGTGTACATACATTACATTACTTATCCTGTATTATACTCCAGAGCTGCGCTCACTATTCTGCTGGTACAGTCACTGTGTACATACATTACATTACTTATCCTGTATTATACTCCAGAGCTGCGCTCACTAATCTGCTGGTGCAGTCACTGTGTACCTATGGAGTATCTATAGGGGTATGTATATTATATGTTCTGGGTTCTGTCACATTATACAGATGTTCTTCCGCGTTTTCTCCTCGCAGTCTCGCACTTTGCAGTCTCGCTCGTCTGATCCGTCACATGACAAATAGTTTCCATTCACCAAAATAAAAGCGCCGTCCTATAATAGCTGAGGCCTCCTGTTACCGGCTGCCGAATCCTGGTCCTAATCTGTGCCCCAAACTCTGTTTGACTTTCCATCAGCTGCAGGACGAGGGCCGGGATTTCTGGTGATGTCACGATCAAAAAGAATCCCGATCTACAACCAATAATGGAGCCGGTGGCTTAGATACACCTGACATGGCTTAGATACACCTGACTTGGCTTAGATACAGCTGACAATTGTATCATCTGGTTTTGTTACATTGTAGAATAAGGAATCAAGTGCTGTCTGTTTCTCTGACACTGTATCACATATAAGGCTTAGATACGCTGACTTACAGACAGTATCAGACATGAGAAGCTTAGATACATCAGGTGGGAGGTAGCGAGTCCCTGCAGAGCTCTGGCTGGGCTGACACTGATGCCGGGACCTGTGATCATTGCAGACATTGTGACTTGGCCGTGTCTTGTGCACATGACAAGGTCTCCTCTGCAGCCGCTCGGATCTTCGGTCTTCTTACCTCCCCAGTTTGCAGCCCGCAGGGTCCGACATGGTGTGAACAGCCCCCGCAGGTTATTTTAGGTAAAGTGCAGATTAGCCGGCGAGCGCTTCCTTGGATCCAAATTTGGCAGGTGAATATTATGGAATCTGATCTGTGTGTAAAATTCTTGGCACATGGGCATCAGCTGGAGCCGCACAAAACGTAGCCTACAGTAGAGTTTATGTTATATGGGGGGGGGGGGGGGTGAGAGCCAAGGAAAATCGGGGCCCCTAGATCTCCACCTCACTGAAGGAGACCCTCAGTCTAAAAAGAGGAGGGCCAGGTATTGATAAGTGCACCCCCTACCCAGCAGGCGACACTATATTCCTAAACACAAGGTGGTTCGTCCCCTCTACCCCCCCAGACCACCAGGGATGTGACCAGTAAGACCTTCAGTACATTTCACCACCAAGGATATCATTAACCCTTTACCATCTAAAGCTAATCACAACCTATATACTAATCCATTCGCAACACTAGACAGCCAGGGGTGTTAACATTAGCTCCTTCACTACCCCCGAACCGGCAAGAATATAACCATTAACCCATTCATCACCCTAAATTATCAGGCACATAACAGTTTACTCCTTGATCACCCTAGATCACTAAGGATATTGACTTTAGCTCAGACACCGCTGTAGATCACCATTGGTTTTGGCACTAACCTCTTTACCATCCTAGACCACCAGGGGTGTCCTGGTAAAGCCTTTAGTACCCTAGACCCTTAACAATGTGTGTTCTTCACTATCCAAAATAACCCTTAAACCCCTTGACTGCCCTAGATAACCATGTATATAGCTGTTTACCCCCTAACTACCCTAGACCACCAGGAATGTGCTGGTAAACACCTTCATACCCTAGACCACCAGGAATGTGCTGGCAAACCCTTGAGTATTTCAGACCACTATGGCTGTGTTCACGTCACTACTCTAAACATCCCCTCAACCCCTAACTTACCATGTATGTATATAGGTGTTTACTCCTGCACTACCCTAGACCACCAGGAATGTGCTTGTAAACCCTTTCATACCCTAGACCACTATGAATGCGGGCACGTCACTACGATAGATACCCTTTCATCCTCATCACTACCTTACATAATCATGTATGTCGATATTTCCTCCTGCACTACCCTAGACCACCAGGAACCTGTAACCCCTTTCACACCCTAGACCACCAAAACTATAGACCAGCTATGTCCCCCATTATAAACCGCACCAACTTATGACTTCATGGCCAACCAACCAATCACCAAATAAGAATCCATATTAAGTTGAGGCCCCTGCCTTGTAGGTGCGGTGCGGTGTGCCCTGTGTCAGGATCCCTCTGCACACCCAGCGGCGCCCCCTATGGTGAATTCTCCCTTTCATGCCATAAGGTATTTCAGATATGCTCCATTAATGTAAGGAATGTCTGCTGCTAGGACACAGAAGGGCAACGCGATTCTGCTTAGACTAAATTTTTTTGGGAAAAAAATCTTCCAATACCAATAATACAAAACTTACATTGTCCCCGCGAGAAATTCACAGAAATCGCCATATAATGATAATCTGCAGAGAAAGAGTGCAAGGAATGCCCAAGAATTGTTTCCATCTGACTCAACAAGTTTCCAGCACTTGGAGACACTTGTTTAGTTTAAGGATATCGCGAATACTGGAGCAGACACCGAATAGACATATCAGCGGGAACCTCAGAGGGAGGCTCAGAAGGAAAGTGATCAGTGTCCTGTATTATACTCCAGAGCTGCGCTCACTGTTGTCCTGCCTGTGTTATACCATGCGGCTCAGTGGTTAGCACTGTTGTCCTGCCTGTTATTTGGCTCAGTGGTTAGCACTGTTGTCCTGCCTGTTATGTGGCTCAGTGGTTAGCACTGTTGTCCTGCCTGTTATGTGGCTCAGTGGTTAGCACTGTTATCCTGCCTGTTATGTGGCTCAGTGGTTAGCACTGTTGTCCTGCCTGTTATGTGGCTCAGTGGTTAGCACTGTTATCCTGCCTGTTATGTGGCTCAGTGGTTAGCACTGTTGTCCTGCCTGTTATGTGGCTCAGTGGTTAGCACAGTTGTCCTGCCTGTTATGTGGCTCAGTGGTTAGCACTGTTGTCCTGCCTGTGTTATACCATGCGGCTCAGTGGTTAGCACTGTTGTCCTGCCTGTTATGTGGCTCAGTGGTTAGCACTGTTATCCTGCCTGTTATGTGTCTCAGTGGTTAGCACTGTTGTCCTGCCTGTGTTATACCATGCGGCTCAGTGGTTAGCACTGTTGTCCTGCCTGTTATGCGGCTCAGTGGTTAGCACAGTTGTCCTGCCTGTTATGTGGCTCAGTGGTTAGCACAGTTGTCCTGCCTGTTATGTGGCTCAGTGGTTAGCACAGTTGTCCTGCCTGTTATGTGGCTCAGTGATTAGCCCTGTTGTCCTGCATCTGGTAGCCTAGTGGTTACCATTGTACTATAAGCTCACCTGGGTCTCCTCCACCCTCTATACCGAGGTCAGAAGGTCTCTTCTGATTCCCCCCCTTGGTGTTCTTGACCCCCGGTGACCTGCACACACTGACACGATACAATGTAACCGTATCACACATCAGACGCCGATCCTCACATAAAACAATAGACATATTTTATTTACCTTTGCAACAACATTATTACACGTTCTCGTGTGTTCACAAACCCAACACACACAAAGCCAACACACAGCGAGCGATGGAGGTCCAGTACTGGCGCACTCCGCGGACTAGTGACCCCCCCTCTATGTGTAGCCCACCAGCCGGGGGGTGCTGGGGAAGCTCTTCCTCATCCCCATACACTTCTCCTGGTCAATGAACAGAGAGTTGGCCTTGATGGACAGGTCGTGCTCCAGGTTGGCTTTGGTGTGGACCAACATCTGTAAGGTGTCCTCAGCTTCTCGGAGACGTTGTTGTAAGACTTGGATGGTGTCGTCAATTTCATGGACTTCCTGAACAAGCCTGAGGATTAAGGAGAGCAGAAACGGATGAGTCCAAGTAATGGCGCAGCTATAGGGGGCGCCAAACACATCAGAGCGGTGTCAGAGATGGAAACTGTACTATTTACAGAGCTGCATTCACAATTCTGCAGACTTCAGCGCTGAAATCCCCAAGCAGCCCCAGAGTCAACACAGAGCTCAACTAAGTGATATGCATTCTAGGAATAATTATATATACAGTGACTGTACCAGCAGAATAGTGAGCGCAGCTCTGGAGTATAATACAGGATAAGTAATGTAATGTATGTACACAGTGACTGCACCAGCAGAATAGTGAGCGCAGCTCTGGAGTATAATACAGGATAAGTAATGTAATGTATGTACACAGTGACTGTACCAGCAGAATAGTGAGCGCAGCTGTGGAGTATAATACAGGATAAGTAATGTATGTACACAGTGACTGTACCAGCAGAATAGTGAGCGCAGCTCTGGGGTATAATACAGGATAAGTAATGTAATGTATGTACACAGTGACTGTACCAGCAGAATAGTGAGCGCAGCTCTGGAGTATAATACAGGATAAGTAATGTAATGTATGTACACAGTGACTGTACCAGCAGAATAGTGAGCGCAGCTCTGGAGTATAATACAGGATAAGTAATGTAATGTATGTACACAGTGACTGTACCAGCAGAATAGTGAGTGCAGCTCTGGAGTATAATACAGGATAAGTAATGTAATGTATGTACACAGTGACTGTACCAGCAGAATAGTGAGCGCAGCTCTGGAGTATAATACAGGATAAGTAATGTAATGTATGTACACAGTGACTGTACCAGCAGAATAGTGAGCGCAGCTCTGGAGTATAATACAGGATAAGTAATGTAATGTATGTACACAGTGACTGCACCAGCAGAATAGTGAGCGCAGCTCTGGAGTATAATACAGGATAAGTAATGTAATGTATGTACACAGTGACTGTACCAGCAGAATAGTGAGCGCAGCTCTGGAGTATAATACAGGATAAGTAATGTAATGTATGTACACAGTGACTGCACCAGCAGAATAGTGAGCGCAGCTCTGGAGTATAATACAGGATAAGTAATGTAATGTATGTACACAGTGACTGCACCAGCAGAATAGTGAGCGCAGCTCTGGAGTATAATACAGGATAAGTAATGTAATGTATGTACACAGTGACTGTACCAGCAGAATAGTGAGCGCAGCTCTGGAGTATAATACAGGATAAGTAATGTAATGTATGTACACAGTGACTGTACCAGCAGAATAGTGAGCGCAGCTCTGGGGTATAATACAGGATAAGAAATGTAATGTATGAACACAGTGACTGTACCAGCAGAATAGTGAGCGCAGCTCTGGAGTATAATACAGGATAAGTAATGTAATGTATGTACACAGTGACTGTACCAGCAGAATAGTGAGCGCAGCTCTGGTGTATAATACAGGATAAGTAATGTAATGGATGTACACAGTGACTGTACCAGCAGAATAGTGAGCGCAGCTCTGAGGTATAATACAGGACAAGTAATGTAATGTATGTACACAGTGACTGTACCAGCAGAATAGTGAGCGCAGCTCTGGAGTATAATACAGGATAAGTAATGTAATGTATGTACACAGTGACTGTACCAGCAGAATAGTGAGCGCAGCTCTGGAGTATAATACAGGATAAGTAATGTATGTACACAGTGACTGCACCAGCAGAATAGTGAGCGCAGCTCTGGAGTATAATACAGGATAAGTAATGTAATGTATGTACGCAGTGACTGCACCAGCAGAATAGTGAGCGCAGCTCTGGAGTATAATACAGGATAAGTAATGTATGTACACAGTGACTGCACCAGCAGAATAGTGAGCGCAGCTCTGGAGTATAATACAGGATAAGTAATGTAATGTATGTACACAGTGACTGCACCAGCAGAATAGTGAGCGCAGCTCTGGAGTATAATACAGGATAAGTAATGTAATGTATGTACGCAGTGACTGCACCAGCAGAATAGTGAGCGCAGCTCTGGAGTATAATACAGGATAAGTAATGTAATGTATGTACGCAGTGACTGCACCAGCAGAATAGTGAGCGCAGCTCTGGAGTATAATACAGGATAAGTAATGTAATGTATGTACGCAGTGACTGCACCAGGAGAATAGTGAGCGCAGCTCTGGAGTATAATACAGGATAAGTAATGTAATGTATGTACACAGTGACTGCACCAGCAGAATAGTGAGCGCAGCTCTGGAGTATAATACAGGATAAGTAATGTAATGTATGTACACAGTGACTGTACCAGCAGAATAGTGAGCGCAGCTCTGGAGTATAATACAGGATAAGTAATGTAATGTATGTACACAGTGACTGCACCAGCAGAATAGAGAGCGCAGCTCTGGAGTATAATACAGGATAAGTAATGTAATGTATGTACACAGTGACTGCACCAGCAGAATAGTGAGCGCAGCTCTGGAGTATAATACAGGATAAGTAATGTAATGTATGTACACAGTGACTGCACCAGCAGAATAGTGAGCGCAGCTCTGGAGTATAATACAGGATAAGTAATGTAATGTATGTACACAGTGACTGCACCAGCAGAATAGAGAGCGCAGCTCTGGAGTATAATACAGGATAAGTAATGTAATGTATGTACACAGTGACTGTACCAGAAGAATAGTGAGCGCAGCTCTGGAGTATAATACAGGATAAGTAATGTAATGTATGTACGCAGTGACTGTACCAGCAGAATAGTGAGTGCAGCTCTGGAGTATAATACAGGATAAGTAATGTAATGTATGTACGCAGTGACTGCACCAGCAGAATAGTGAGCGCAGCTCTGGAGTATAATACAGGATAAGTAATGTAATGTATGTACGCAGTGACTGCACCAGCAGAATAGTGAGCGCAGCTCTGGAGTATAATACAGGATAAGTAATGTAATGTATGTACGCAGTGACTGCACCAGCAGAATAGTGAGCGCAGCTCTGGAGTATAATACAGGATAAGTAATGTAATGTATGTGCGCAGTGACTGCACCAGCAGAATAGTGAGCGCAGCTCTGGAGTATAATACAGGATAAGTAATGTAATGTATGTGCGCAGTGACTGCACCAGCAGAATAGTGAGCGTAGCTCTGGAATATAATACAGGATAAGTAATGTAATGTATGTACACAGTGACTGCACCAGCAGAATAGTGAGCGAAGCTCTGGGGTATAATACAGGATAAGTAATGTAATGTATGTACACAGTGACTGCACCAGCAGAATAGTGAGCGCAGCTCTGGGGTATAATACAGGATAAGTAATGTAATGTATGTACACAGTGACTGCACCAGCAGAATAGTGAGCGCAGCTCTGGAGTATAATACAGGATAAGTAATGTAATGTATGTACACAGTGACTGTACCAGCAGAATAGTGAGAGCAGCTCTGGAGTATAATACAGGATAAGTAATGTAATGTATGTACACAGTGACTGCACCAGCAGAATAGTGAGCGCAGCTCTGGAGTATAATACAGGATAAGTAATGTAATGTATGTACGCAGTGACTGCACCAGCAGAATAGTGAGCGCAGCTCTGGAGTATAATACAGGATAAGTAATGTATGTACGCAGTGACTGCACCAGCAGAATAGTGAGCGCAGCTCTGGAGTATAATACAGGATAAGTAATGTATATACACAGTGACTGCACCAGCAGAATAGTGAGCGCAGCTCTGGAGTATAATACAGGATAAGTAATGTAATGTATGTACACAGTGACTGCACCAGCAGAATAGTGAGCGCAGCTCTGGAGTATAATACAGGATAAGTAATGTAATGTATGTACGCAGTGACTGTACCAGCAGAATAGTGAGCGCAGCTCTGGAGTATAATACAGGATAAGTAATGTAATGTATGTACACAGTGACAGCACCAGCAGAATAGTGAGCGCAGCTCTGGAGTATAATACAGGATAAGTAATGTAATGTATGTACACAGTGACTGCACCAGCAGAATAGTGAGCGCAGCTCTGGAGTATAATACAGGATAAGTAATGTAATGTATGTACATAGTGACTGCACCAGCAGAATAGTGAGCACAGCTCTGGAGTATAATACAGGATAAGTAATGTATGTACACAGTGACTGTACCAGCAGAATAGTGAGCGCAGCTCTGCAGTATAATACAGGATAAGTAATGTAATGTATGCACACAGTGACTGTACCAGCAGAATAGTGAGCGCAGCTCTGCAGTATAATACAGGATAAGTAATGTAATGTATGTACACAGTGACTGTACCAGCAGAATAGTGAGCGCAGCTCTGGAGTATAATACAGGATAAGTAATGTAATGTATGTACACAGTGACTGCACCAGGAGAATAGTGAGCGCAGCTCTGGAGTATAATACAGGATAAGTAATGTAATGTATGTACACAGTGACTGCACCAGCAGAATAGTGAGCGCAGCTCTGGAGTATAATACAGGATAAGTAATGTAATGTATGTACGCAGTGACTGCACCAGCAGAATAGTGAGTGCAGCTCTGGAGTATAATACAGGATAAGTAATGTAATGTATGTACACAGTGACTGCACCAGGAGAATAGTGAGCGCAGCTCTGGAGTATAATACAGGATAAGTAATGTAATGTATGTACGCAGTGACTGCACCAGCAGAATAGTGAGCACAGCTCTGGAGTATAATACAGGATAAGTAATGTAATGTATGTACACAGTGACTGCACCAGCAGAATAGTGAGCGCAGCTCTGGAGTATAATACCGGATAAGTAATGTAATGTATGTACACAGTGACTGTACCAGCAGAATAGTGAGCGCAGCTCTGGAGTATAATACCGGATAAGTAATGTAATGTATGTACACAGTGACTGCACCAGGAGAATAGTGAGCGCAGCTCTGGAGTATAATACAGGATAAGTAATGTAATGTATGTACACAGTGACTGCACCAGCAGAATAGTGAGCGCAGCTCTGGAGTATAATACAGGATAAGTAATGTAATGTATGTACACAGTGACTGTACCAGCAGAATAGTGAGCGCAGCTCTGGAGTATAATACAGGATAAGTAATGTAATGTATGTACACAGTGACTGTACCAGCAGAATAGTGAGCGCAGCTCTGGGGTATAATACAGGATAAGAAATGTAATGTATGAACACAGTGACTGTACCAGCAGAATAGTGAGCGCAGCTCTGGAGTATAATACAGGATAAGTAATGTAATGTATGTACACAGTGACTGTACCAGCAGAATAGTGAGCGCAGCTCTGGTGTATAATACAGGATAAGTAATGTAATGGATGTACACAGTGACTGTACCAGCAGAATAGTGAGCGCAGCTCTGAGGTATAATACAGGACAAGTAATGTAATGTATGTACACAGTGACTGTACCAGCAGAATAGTGAGCGCAGCTCTGGAGTATAATACAGGATAAGTAATGTAATGTATGTACACAGTGACTGTACCAGCAGAATAGTGAGCGCAGCTCTGGAGTATAATACAGGATAAGTAATGTATGTACACAGTGACTGCACCAGCAGAATAGTGAGCGCAGCTCTGGAGTATAATACAGGATAAGTAATGTAATGTATGTACGCAGTGACTGCACCAGCAGAATAGTGAGCGCAGCTCTGGAGTATAATACAGGATAAGTAATGTATGTACACAGTGACTGCACCAGCAGAATAGTGAGCGCAGCTCTGGAGTATAATACAGGATAAGTAATGTAATGTATGTACACAGTGACTGCACCAGCAGAATAGTGAGCGCAGCTCTGGAGTATAATACAGGATAAGTAATGTAATGTATGTACGCAGTGACTGCACCAGCAGAATAGTGAGCGCAGCTCTGGAGTATAATACAGGATAAGTAATGTAATGTATGTACGCAGTGACTGCACCAGCAGAATAGTGAGCGCAGCTCTGGAGTATAATACAGGATAAGTAATGTAATGTATGTACGCAGTGACTGCACCAGGAGAATAGTGAGCGCAGCTCTGGAGTATAATACAGGATAAGTAATGTAATGTATGTACACAGTGACTGCACCAGCAGAATAGTGAGCGCAGCTCTGGAGTATAATACAGGATAAGTAATGTAATGTATGTACACAGTGACTGTACCAGCAGAATAGTGAGCGCAGCTCTGGAGTATAATACAGGATAAGTAATGTAATGTATGTACACAGTGACTGCACCAGCAGAATAGAGAGCGCAGCTCTGGAGTATAATACAGGATAAGTAATGTAATGTATGTACACAGTGACTGCACCAGCAGAATAGTGAGCGCAGCTCTGGAGTATAATACAGGATAAGTAATGTAATGTATGTACACAGTGACTGCACCAGCAGAATAGTGAGCGCAGCTCTGGAGTATAATACAGGATAAGTAATGTAATGTATGTACACAGTGACTGCACCAGCAGAATAGAGAGCGCAGCTCTGGAGTATAATACAGGATAAGTAATGTAATGTATGTACACAGTGACTGTACCAGCAGAATAGTGAGCGCAGCTCTGGAGTATAATACAGGATAAGTAATGTAATGTATGTACGCAGTGACTGTACCAGCAGAATAGTGAGTGCAGCTCTGGAGTATAATACAGGATAAGTAATGTAATGTATGTACGCAGTGACTGCACCAGCAGAATAGTGAGCGCAGCTCTGGAGTATAATACAGGATAAGTAATGTAATGTATGTACGCAGTGACTGCACCAGCAGAATAGTGAGCGCAGCTCTGGAGTATAATACAGGATAAGTAATGTAATGTATGTACGCAGTGACTGCACCAGCAGAATAGTGAGCGCAGCTCTGGAGTATAATACAGGATAAGTAATGTAATGTATGTGCGCAGTGACTGCACCAGCAGAATAGTGAGCGCAGCTCTGGAGTATAATACAGGATAAGTAATGTAATGTATGTGCGCAGTGACTGCACCAGCAGAATAGTGAGCGTAGCTCTGGAATATAATACAGGATAAGTAATGTAATGTATGTACACAGTGACTGCACCAGCAGAATAGTGAGCGAAGCTCTGGGGTATAATACAGGATAAGTAATGTAATGTATGTACACAGTGACTGCACCAGCAGAATAGTGAGCGCAGCTCTGGGGTATAATACAGGATAAGTAATGTAATGTATGTACACAGTGACTGCACCAGCAGAATAGTGAGCGCAGCTCTGGAGTATAATACAGGATAAGTAATGTAATGTATGTACACAGTGACTGTACCAGCAGAATAGTGAGAGCAGCTCTGGAGTATAATACAGGATAAGTAATGTAATGTATGTACACAGTGACTGCACCAGCAGAATAGTGAGCGCAGCTCTGGAGTATAATACAGGATAAGTAATGTAATGTATGTACGCAGTGACTGCACCAGCAGAATAGTGAGCGCAGCTCTGGAGTATAATACAGGATAAGTAATGTATGTACGCAGTGACTGCACCAGCAGAATAGTGAGCGCAGCTCTGGAGTATAATACAGGATAAGTAATGTATATACACAGTGACTGCACCAGCAGAATAGTGAGCGCAGCTCTGGAGTATAATACAGGATAAGTAATGTAATGTATGTACACAGTGACTGCACCAGCAGAATAGTGAGCGCAGCTCTGGAGTATAATACAGGATAAGTAATGTAATGTATGTACGCAGTGACTGTACCAGCAGAATAGTGAGCGCAGCTCTGGAGTATAATACAGGATAAGTAATGTAATGTATGTACACAGTGACAGCACCAGCAGAATAGTGAGCGCAGCTCTGGAGTATAATACAGGATAAGTAATGTAATGTATGTACACAGTGACTGCACCAGCAGAATAGTGAGCGCAGCTCTGGAGTATAATACAGGATAAGTAATGTAATGTATGTACATAGTGACTGCACCAGCAGAATAGTGAGCACAGCTCTGGAGTATAATACAGGATAAGTAATGTATGTACACAGTGACTGTACCAGCAGAATAGTGAGCGCAGCTCTGCAGTATAATACAGGATAAGTAATGTAATGTATGCACACAGTGACTGTACCAGCAGAATAGTGAGCGCAGCTCTGCAGTATAATACAGGATAAGTAATGTAATGTATGTACACAGTGACTGTACCAGCAGAATAGTGAGCGCAGCTCTGGAGTATAATACAGGATAAGTAATGTAATGTATGTACACAGTGACTGCACCAGGAGAATAGTGAGCGCAGCTCTGGAGTATAATACAGGATAAGTAATGTAATGTATGTACGCAGTGACTGCACCAGCAGAATAGTGAGCACAGCTCTGGAGTATAATACAGGATAAGTAATGTAATGTATGTACACAGTGACTGCACCAGCAGAATAGTGAGCGCAGCTCTGGAGTATAATACCGGATAAGTAATGTAATGTATGTACACAGTGACTGTACCAGCAGAATAGTGAGCGCAGCTCTGGAGTATAATACCGGATAAGTAATGTAATGTATGTACACAGTGACTGCACCAGGAGAATAGTGAGCGCAGCTCTGGAGTATAATACAGGATAAGTAATGTAATGTATGTACACAGTGACTGCACCAGCAGAATAGTGAGCGCAGCTCTGGAGTATAATACTGGATAAGTAATGTAATGTATGTACACAGTGACTGTACCAGCAGAATAGTGAGCGCAGCTCTGGAGTATAATGCAGGATAAGTAATGTAATGTATGTACACAGTGACTGCACCAGCAGAATAGTGAGCGCAGCTCTGGGGAATAATACAGGATAAGTAATGTAATGTATGTACACAGTGTCTGTACCAGCAGAATAGTGAGCGCAGCTCTGGAGTATAATACAGGATAAGTAATGTAATGTATGTACACAGTGTCTGCACCAGCAGAATAGTGAGCGCAGCTCTGGAGTATAATACAGGATAAGTAATGTAATGTATGTACACAGTGACTGCACCAGGAGAATAGTGAGCGCAGCTCTGGAGTATAATACAGGATAAGTAATGTAATGTATGTACACAGTGTCTGTACCAGCAGAATAGTGAGCGCAGCTCTGGAGTATAATACAGGATAAGTAATGTAATGTATGTACACAGTGACTGCACCAGCAGAATAGTGAGCGCAGCTCTGGAGTATAATACAGGATAAGTAATGTAATGTATGTACACAGTGACTGTACCAGCAGAATAGTGAGCGCAGCTCTGGAGTATAATACAGGATAATTAATGTAATGTATGTACACAGTGACTGCACCAGCAGAATAGTGAGCGCAGCTCTGCAGTATAATACAGGATAAGTAATGTAATGTATGTACACAGTGACTGCACCAGCAGAATAGTGAGCGCAGCTCTGGAGTATAATACAGGATAAGTAATGTAATGTATGTACACAGTGACTGCACCAGCAGAATAGTGAGCGCAGCTCTGGAGTATAATACAGGATAAGTAATGTAATGTATGTACACAGTGACTGTACCAGCAGAATAGTGAGCGCAGCTCTGGAGTATAATACAGGATAAGTAATGTAATGTATGTACACAGTGACTGTACCAGCAGAATAGTGAGCGCAGCTCTGGAGTATAATACAGGATAAGTAATGTAATGTATGTACACAGTGACTGCACCAGCAGAATAGTGAGCGCAGCTCTGGAGTATAATACAGGATAAGTAATGTAATGTATGTACACAGTGACTGTACCAGCAGAATAGTGAGCGCAGCTCTGGAGTATAAGGAGTATAATACAGGATAAGTAATGTAATGTATGTACTCAGTGACTGCACCAGCAGAATATGTGAGTATTTTACCGTAGATGGGCGATATCACGGCACAGTTCTACATTTGGGCGCCTGGTGCGTTCATCAAGACGTGTCTGGGCTACTTTCAAGGGAGCCATTTTGTCCTTGATAGCCTTCTTGATGGCTTCGATTGTCATTTCAGTCTGAAAGATTTCTTGAAGTGTCTGCAGAAAGTGATTGGGAAAGTTTTTGATAACACTGAAATCCACGACTACATGACATGGTCAAGGACACTCATAAGAATCTATAGATATATACAGTCCTCCTCCTCTACCTATCTCTGTAACGTTGCAGATTTGCCTTTCTGGATTATAGGAGTGCTGACCTCCATCCCTGTCGGACCTGTACTGGCGGTCATATTGTCCACCCAGCTTTTCCAGGCACAGATAAAGCTATATTAGGTATGAGTACTCTTTCAGAGACTTCTCGCCTCCATACAGAGGTTATAATAAGTTTGCTATGGATGGACTTTGTGCCCGTGGAGTGGTCGGGGTCCTTCCCTCACTGCAGTTTCTGTCTGGAGAGGCGTGTAAGTAAGTGAACACGGCCATGGTGTAATCCAGGGAGCCTGAAGTGTTGAGAAACCCTTGGAATGATTCTTGGCTCGCACGCAAATTCCGTCCAAAGGTTCTGAGAACGTAATTGTCTTTGACTCCTCGGTCATGGGCTGGGCCGCTCTATATAAATTTTAAGAGGATAGCTATGGTCGATGTAGCAGGGCTGAGAGTGTGAGACCTGTTTGCTCTAAGTCAACACTGCAGCCCTGACTCAAGGCTTATGCACACTGGCACAGATCCTGCACTGCAGGGCATAGAGGCTCTATAGGGAAAGTGCACAGGCTGCGGGCGCACCATGCAAGCAAAGCTGGGTGTCATAAGGTGATTGCACCCCGCTACCTCCATACATAGAGCGCTGGATGATACAAGGCTCTATTTCCCTGCAGAGGATCTTTCAGGGCCCCAAAAATGAGGGCAGAGAAGAGATTAGAATAAGCTGCAGGGCCACTGTCCTCTGTGGAGACCTCCAATTCCAGGGCTCTAGCTATGACGATGACATCAGTGGCCCCCCACATGCCCGATACAGTCATATACATTGTTGGACGTACTCGGCTATGACCACTAAGGCCAGTGACGGGCTGTAGCGGCCATATTGGAGGCCAATGACATCATCATTTGATATCCAGAACCAGAGCCAGGGCGAAGAACAAGTGGGCAACTTATTTTTTTATATTATTTGAACTCCTTCCTTGCACTCAGTCCATTCTTTGTGGGGCCAGAAATATCCCTTTAAATCGGCGGCATAGTGGAGGTCCTGCAGCAGCCATGATAGGACTGTGTGCAAGGGCCGTATTCCAGCTCTGCTACATCAGCACGTAAAAATAAATACAGCACGAGAAATATTAGAAGGACATGATGAAGCGGATCAACTGCTGCGCTGGTTTACAGCCTCTACTTTAACATGCCGTAGAAGCCCCCGCCCCTGCTGTGAGGCCCAGGGAGGGGGTTATAAGCTGAGATTGCCCTGCTAGGTTTCCTAGACCTCAAATTATTCCCTGCATTACAACCTTATACAATGTAGGGGGAACCAATGATGTATAAGTTGTTGCTCCTGTCGTAGGATGGGGACCTGGGGGGGGGGGGTGAACCAATATCAGGTCAGGCTCCCGATCCCGGGGTGTATTTATATGCACATTAGGCACTCTGAGCCCCCTGAGGCCCATGTCTAGGCCCTGATTAGACCTTACCTTCGCTAGGTGGCTCTGGAGCTTGTTCTTGGCGTCAGCAGTGTCCGAGATCCTGTTGGTAAATGCGACGTTGACAAGGTTGAACTGGTTCCACATCTCGTTGGAGGTGGCGTTGAGTAGACCCTCCACATCTTCCCTGAGTTTGGCCGATGCCACTCGCTCACCCTGGGACCTCAGGATGTTGTCATCGGTGAACTTGGCCCATGTCTCAGGGACCGAGATACTGGAGGACACAAAGGAGGATGAGATGTCTGGGGCGTCAGGTTACTCGTACTAGTTATACAGACACCTGCCCGGACTGTGGGGACAGAATGACCAATAGAAGTCAATTCCACACAACCGGATCAGAATCTGCTCAATTTACACATCACTAGATCTAGACTTGTAGGGGTACTCCGCCCCAGCACAGAGATGTGCTAGGATTTAATGCAGTGTCTCCTAAATTTTAATATTAGGCTGCCTTCACATGGAGTAACGCCATTCACAGCCGTACCCGCGAGCGCTGCGGAAGG
Source organism: Leptodactylus fuscus (assembly GCF_031893055.1). Lineage (NCBI taxonomy): Eukaryota > Metazoa > Chordata > Amphibia > Anura > Leptodactylidae > Leptodactylus > Leptodactylus fuscus. The sequence continues at coordinate 6,542,909 of NC_134270.1, forward strand.
CTCCCGAACACTTCCCATTCACTTCAATGGGAGCGCTCGTAAAGCCGGCGTTACGAGCACTCCCATTGAAGTGAATGGGAAGTGTTCGGAAGCCTTCCGCAGCGCATGCGTGTATGGCTGTGAATGGCGTTACTCCGTGTGAAGGCAGCCTGGTTTTAGAGCTCCCTCTCCAAATACAGAGCACTACATACCTGTACTATATACCTGTACTATATACCTGTACTATATACCTGTACTATATATCTGTACTATACACCTGTACTATATATCTGTACTATGCACCTGTACTATATACCTGCACTATACACCTGTACTATATATCTGTACTATACACCTGTACTATATATCTGCACTATACACCTGTACTATGCACCTGTACTATATACCTGCACTATATACCTGCACTATACACCTGTACTATATACCTGCACTACTTACCTGTACTATATACCTGTACAATAGACCTGTACTATACACCTGCACTATATACCTGTACAATGCATTGCTCCATCCTCACCCTGTAGCCTTCCTGGCCCAGTCACAAGTCCCGCTGCCGTGTATATCTTCCCTGTCTATATACAGATTGTGAAATATCTGTATACTCTGCCTGTGACGCGCCATACAATACAATACCTTGGCCTTTCCTACTGCGCACCAGTTACTCTATTACCACAGACTGTTGTCCCGTTATGGATGTCCCCAAGTCTCTGGGTGATATCGGGGTGAATATCGGCCTCACTAATGCCCCCACCTGGCGTCTATGCGCTCCACACCCCTGTAGTAGCCGATGCCGTCTGAGGTGTTCCTGAGGCTCTGACACTTGTCATCGATGCGGTACGCCGCCTGTTTGTCGCTGATGTCGCGCTCCAGCTCATGCTGAGCCGCTCGGTTTGACCTGAAGACAAATCCAGAGAAAACATTAGAAGGAGACTTTCCTGTGAGATGCGGTGCGGTACGTCTTATATGGCTTCCACTATGGCCACCCTGGGGACGTCACCTCCTCTATTCCAATACTATGATATATAGGATCGATGGATATGCCGGGTACTCACCTATAAGATTGTAGTATTACTGTGCCCATGTCAATAAAAACTACCGCAATCCATAAATCTAGGCCCTGAACCTAAGAATATAATATACCTGGCTGAGCCGTAGTAGCTGGAGAACCTTATGGCACATTATATGTCAGATATCACCCATTATTGTGCCTGGGTATTATATGGGGTCAGTATTTGTATGGGGGTAACATTAGGTGCAGGGACGTCGTCTAGTGACATCAGAGCCGCTCTCCTGTCCACATGACATCACATTGATTGGTATTACTGTATCTGTGGATGTTATAATAATGGCTCCTTTCAGCATGTGACCTGGGATATATGGAAACAGGGCCCATTCACTTGATTATGTTTAATGGATCTTTAATATGGGTCCCATACACTGTTATAGAGCCATGTTGTACCTCTTTGTGGTCATACCGCACCTCCCGTGGCCATATTGTATCTCTCTGTGGTCATATTGTACCTCTCTGCAGGCATACTGCACCTCCCTGTGGCCATATTGTACCTCCCTGTGGCCATATTGTACCTCCCTGTGGCCATATTGTACTTCCCTGTGGCCATACTGCACCTCCTGTGACCATACTGCACCTCCCGTGACCATATTGTACCTCCCTGTGGCCATATTGTACCTCCCGTGACCATATTGTACCTCCCTGTGGCCATATTGTACCTCCCTGTGGCCATATTGTACCTCCCGTGACCATATTGTACCTCCTGTGACCATATTGTACCTCCCTGTGGCCATATTGTACCTCCCTGTGACCATATTGTACCTCCCTGTGGCCATATTGTACTTCCCATGACCATATTGTACCTCCCTGTGGCCATATTGTACCTCCCTGTGACCATATTGTACCTCCCTGTGGCCATATTGTACTTCCCATGACCATACTGTACCTCCCGTGACCATATTGTACCTCCCTGTGGCCATATTGTACCTCCCGTGACCATATTGTACCTCCCGTGGCCATATTGTACCTCCCGTGACCATATTGTACCTCCCGTGGCCATATTGTGCCTCCCTGTGGCCATACTGTACTTCCCACGACCATACCGTATTTCCTTGTGACCACACTGTACTCCCCTGTGGCCATACTATACTCCCCTACTTCACTGCCATAGCTTAACCCTGAACAGCCTCGTGTGTCGGGCACTCTATCCTCACACCCAGCGGGGGCACCAAGACTCAACAAACCAAGTATAAAGACAGAAAGGTGCGAGGACGTCTTACGCCAGTTGTGCCGCCGTCTTATCCAGATGTCTTCTCATCCTCTCCTGGCAGGACTTGATGGAGTCGACTTCCTATACAAAGCGGAGAAGACAACCTTAGGTAGACGTCTATATGGCGGTGAGATATTTATGTGGAGCTGAGATGAAGCCTCCACCTGTTTGTAGGACTGGACTGCCAAGGAGAAGGTGCACAGAACTCCTAAGGGTCAGTTCACACGGAGGCCACCTCAGGCTCCGCTCCAAAATACGGGTAGCTGCAACTGAATGCCGCTGCAGTGCTCCAGATTAGGCCCAATGAATGGACCTAGTCAGGAGCGTCTTCAGGCCAAATCACGAAGCAAATAGGCCTGAAGAAGGAGCACTCCTGACCAAAAAACTCCGTGTGAACTTACCCTAAGAACCGTCCACACACTGACAGAGGTCACTCCCACATAGACACATGCATGCTCAGCTCCGCATACAGCACTTACATTCAGAATTGGGGGACTGTAGGGAGCAGAGATGGGCAAACCTCATGAAATTCTTTTTGTGAATATTTTCACGGTTTGTCTGTTTCATTTGATCCTAAACAAGTTTAGCGGAAGCCCGCGGAGGCGCTAAACCCCTCAGATTCACCTCCTTCACCCCTCCTGGGCTCCCGTGCAGTGTCCGATACTTCCTTGGGGTCTACTTTCAGCCTCCTGGTTGACATCATGGGCCCTGGGGGACACTGAGACCCAATCACAGGCCTCAGCAAGGACCCGCAATGTCACCCGGGAGGCCCCCTGGGTCTTTACTAATTATACTCTGGGGTTTGAAGACCCCCCAAAGTTCAGTTTGGTCGTACCTGAAATTTTTGGACAATTTGTAACAAATTGGGCCTATTACAAAATGTTACAACCACCTCTAGTAAGTAGGAAGTCACTCCAGATTCTGCTTGTGACACTTAATCTTCTCGTGTACAAAAATCCAACATCCGACTCCGTATCCCCCCCCCCCCCCCGTCACCGGAGAAGAGGGGTGGCCCTGTATTAACCCCGTACACATTAGACGTCTTACCTGCAGCAGCTGCTTCTCTACGTCGTCGTGTACCAGGTCGATGGACATTCTCTTCTCCCGGTGATACAAACATTCCTGAGCTACCTGCACCAAGCACACAACACGCATGTCCTGAACAATGTGCAGACTATGCCGACATACGTGTAACATACATATATATACAGCGGGACAGGAACCGTCAAAGGGGGCCAGAAATAACCTAATGTCCTGGGCAGAGACCCAAAGAGAGAGTTATTATCCATCGCCATGTGGAGAGCAGGAGATTTGCTGCCATAGGTGGCCCTCAGAGGTACAAGGGGGCGTATTCTCTATAACTCTACCCTGGAAGATACAATGTCTGCTAGAAGAGGGATCTGTATCTGCCGCCATGGGAATGTGCACGGGATCACGTGCGGCGCTGACAATCTGTGTCAGCCATTCGCAGCTGCCCGTCTGTCACATAGCGGCACAATCTCATCTCTGCTGGCGGGTTACATGTTACACTATACACGGTATAATTCCACCGCCTCATAATGTTACACTGTTTGTAGCAACCGCTGTCTGTGCTGACACATCTATTGTTAGGCGCACGGCCTGGGGTGTGTTAGAGAGCAGCCTGGATACAGCGAGTCCACGGCCCGAGGAGCTTTATAGGAAAGATCTGCTTAATACCATAATAAGGGCAAGACTTACTGAGCCGGAGAGACGTCTGAGATTACAGGGTGATGTCACCGAGCGAGTCTAGTGAGGACGTACCGAATATCTGCCACTGGTGATGTCACCGAGCGAGTCTAGTGAGGACGTAGAGAATATCTGACACTGGTGATGTCACCGAGCGAGTCTAGTGAGGACGTAGAGAATATCTGACACTGGTGATGTCACCGAGCGAGTCTAGTGAGGACGTAGAGAATATCTGCCACTGGTGATGTCACCGAGAGAGTCTAGTGAGGACGTAGAGAATATCTGACACTGGTGATGTCACCGAGAGAGTCTAGTGAGGACGTAGAGAATATCTGCCACTGGTGATGTCACCGAGCGAGTCTAGTGAGGACGTAGAGAATATCTGCCACTGGTGATGTCACCGAGAGAGTCTAGTGAGGACGTAACAAATATCTGCCACTGGTGATGTCACCGAGAGAGTCTAGTGAGGACGTAGAGAGTATCTGCCACTGGTGATGTCACCGAGCGAGTCTAGTGAGGACGTAGAGAATATCTGCAACTGGTGATGTCACCGAGCGAGTCTAGTGAGGACGTAGAGAATATCTGTCACTGGTGATGTCACCGAGAGAGTCTAGTGAGGACGTAGAGAATATCTGTCACTGGTGATGTCACCGAGAGAGTCTAGTGAGGACGTAGAGAATATCTGCCACTGGTGATGTCACCGAGAGAGTCTAGTGAGGACGTAGAGAATATCTGCCACTGGTGATGTCACTGAGTCTAGTGAGGACGTAGAGAATATCTGCCACTGGTGATGTCACTGAGAGAGTCTAGTGAGGACGTAGAGAATATCTGACACTGGTGATGTCACCGAGCGAGTCTAGTGAGGACGTACCGAATATCTGACACTGGTGATGTCACTGAGTCTAGTGAGGACGTAGAGAATATCTGCCACTGGTGATGTCACCGAGAGAGTCTAGTGAGGACGTAGAGAATATCTGCCACTGGTGATGTCACCGAGAGAGTCTAGTGAGGACGTACCGAATATCTGCCACTGGTGATGTCACCGAGAGAGTCTAGTGAGGACGTAGAGAATATCTGCCACTGGTGATGTCACCGAGAGAGTCTAGTGAGGACGTAACAAATATCTGCCACTGGTGATGTCACCGAGCGAGTCTAGTGAGGACGTAGAGAATATCTGCCACTGGTGATGTCACCGAGAGAGTCTAGTGAGGACGTAGAGAATATCTGCCACTGGTGATGTCACCGAGCGAGTCTAGTGAGGACGTACCGAATATCTGCAACTGGTGATGTCACCGAGAGAGTCTAGTGAGGACGTAACAAATATCTGCCACTGGTGATGTCACCGAGCAAGTCTAGTGAGGACGTAGAGAATATCTGACACTGGTGATGTCACCGAGAGAGTCTAGTGAGGACGTAGAGAATATCTGCAACTGGTGATGTCACCGAGCGAGTCTAGTGAGGACGTACCGAATATCTGCAACTGGTGATGTCACCGAGCGAGTCTAGTGAGGACGTACCGAATATCTGCCACTGGTGATGTCACCGAGCGAGTCTAGTGAGGACGTACCGAATATCTGCAACTGGTGATGTCACCGAGAGAGTCTAGTGAGGACGTAACAAATATCTGCCACTAGTGATGTCACCGAGAGAGTCTAGTGAGGACGTACCGAATATCTGCAACTGGTGATGTCACCGAGCGAATCTAGTGAGGACGTACCGAATATCTGCCACTGGTGATGTCACCGAGCGAGTCTAGTGAGGACGTAGAGAATATCTGCCACTGGTGATGTCACTGAGTCTAGTGAGGACGTAGAGAATATCTGCCACTGGTGATGTCACCGAGCGAGTCTAGTGAGGACGTAGAGAATATCTGCCACTGGTGATGTCACCGAGAGAGTCTAGTGAGGACGTACCGAATATCTGCCACTGGTGATGTCACTGAGTCTAGTGAGGACGTAGAGAATATCTGCCACTGGTGATGTCACCGAGAGAGTCTAGTGAGGACGTACCGAATATCTGCCACTGGTGATGTCACCGAGAGAGTCTAGTGAGGACGTAGAGAATATCTGTCACTGGTGATGTCACCGAGAGAGTCTAGTGAGGACGTAGAGAATATCTGCCACTGGTGATGTCACCGAGAGAGTCTAGTGAGGACGTAGAGAATATCTGCCACTGGTGATGTCACTGAGTCTAGTGAGGACGTAGAGAATATCTGCCACTGGTGATGTCACCGAGCGAGTCTAGTGAGGACGTAGAGAATATCTGCAACTGGTGATGTCACCGAGAGAGTCTAGTGAGGACGTACCGAATATCTGACACTGGTGATGTCACTGAGTCTAGTGAGGACGTACCGAATATCTGCCACTGGTGATGTCACCGAGAGAGTCTAGTGAGGACGTAGAGAATATCTGCCACTGGTGATGTCACCGAGAGAGTCTAGTGAGGACGTACCGAATATCTGACACTGGTGATGTCACCGAGAGAGTCTAGTGAGGACGTAGAGAATATCTGCCACTGGTGATGTCCCCGAGAGAGTCTAGTGAGGACGTAACAAATATCTGCCACTGGTGATGTCACCGAGCGAGTCTTGTGAGGACGTAGAGAATATCTGCCACTGGTGATGTCACCGAGAGAGTCTAGTGAGGACGTAGAGAATATCTGCCACTGGTGATGTCACCGAGAGAGTCTAGTGAGGACGTACCGAATATCTGACACTGGTGATGTCACCGAGAGAGTCTAGTGAGGACGTACCGAATATCTGACACTGGTGATGTCACCGAGAGAGTCTAGTGAGGACGTAGAGAATATCTGCCACTGGTGATGTCACCGAGAGAGTCTAGTGAGGACGTACCGAATATCTGACACTGGTGATGTCACCGAGAGAGTCTAGTGAGGACGTAGAGAATATCTGCCACTGGTGATGTCACCGAGAGAGTCTAGTGAGGACGTACCGAATATCTGACACTGGTGATGTCACCGAGAGAGTCTAGTGAGGACGTAGAGAATATCTGCCACTGGTGATGTCACCGAGAGAGTCTAGTGAGGACGTACCGAATATCTGACACTGGTGATGTCACCGAGAGAGTCTAGTGAGGTCATACAGACTATCTGCCACTGGTGATGTCACCGAGAGAGTCTAGTGAGGACGTAGAGAATATCTGCCACTGGTGATGTCACCGAGAGAGTCTAGTGAGGACGTAGAGAATATCTGCCACTGGTGATGTCACCGAGAGAGTCTAGTGAGGACGTAGAGAATATCTGACACTGGTGATGTCACCGAGAGAGTCTAGTGAGGACGTACCGAATATCTGACACTGGTGATGTCACTGAGTCTAGTGAGGACGTACCGAATATCTGCCACTGGTGATGTCACCGAGAGAGTCTAGTGAGGACGTAGAGAATATCTGCCACTGGTGATGTCATCGAGAGAGTCTAGTGAGGACGTACCGAATATCTGACACTGGTGATGTCACCGAGAGAGTCTAGTGAGGACGTAGAGAATATCTGACACTGGTGATGTCACCGAGAGAGTCTAGTGAGGACGTAGAGAATATCTGCCACTGGTGATGTCACCGAGAGAGTCTAGTGAGGACGTAGAGAATATCTGACACTGGTGATGTCATCGAGAGAGTCTAGTGAGGACGTACCGAATATCTGACACTGGTGATGTCACCGAGAGAGTCTAGTGAGGACGTAACAAATATCTGACACTGGTGATGTCACCGAGAGAGTCTAGTGAGGACGTAGAGAATATCTGCCACTGGTGATGTCACCGAGAGAGTCTAGTGAGGACGTACCGAATATCTGACACTGGTGATGTCACCGAGAGAGTCTAGTGAGGACGTAGAGAATATCTGCCACTGGTGATGTCACCGAGAGAGTCTAGTGAGGACGTACCGAATATCTGACACTGGTGATGTCACCGAGAGAGTCTAGTGAGGACGTAGAGAATATCTGCCACTGGTGATGTCACCGAGAGAGTCTAGTGAGGAAGTACCGAATATCTGACACTGGTGATGTCACCGAGAGAGTCTAGTGAGGTCATACAGACTATCTGCCACTGGTGATGTCACCGAGAGAGTCTAGTGAGGACGTAGAGAATATCTGCCACTGGTGATGTCACCGAGAGAGTCTAGTGAGGACGTAGAGAATATCTGCCACTGGTGATGTCACCGAGAGAGTCTAGTGAGGACGTAGAGAATATCTGCCACTGGTGATGTCACCGAGAGAGTCTAGTGAGGACGTACCAAATATCTGACACTGGTGATGTCACCGAGAGAGTCTAGTGAGGACGTAACAAATATCTGACACTGGTGATGTCACCGAGAGAGTCTAGTGAGGACGTAGAGAATATCTGCCACTGGTGATGTCACCGAGAGAGTCTAGTGAGGACGTACCGAATATCTGACACTGGTGATGTCACCGAGAGAGTCTAGTGAGGACGTAGAGAATATCTGCCACTGGTGATGTCACCGAGAGAGTCTAGTGAGGACGTACCGAATATCTGACACTGGTGATGTCACCGAGAGAGTCTAGTGAGGACGTAGAGAATATCTGCCACTGGTGATGTCACCGAGAGAGTCTAGTGAGGAAGTACCGAATATCTGACACTGGTGATGTCACCGAGAGAGTCTAGTGAGGTCATACAGACTATCTGCCACTGGTGATGTCACCGAGAGAGTCTAGTGAGGACGTAGAGAATATCTGCCACTGGTGATGTCACCGAGAGAGTCTAGTGAGGACGTAGAGAATATCTGCCACTGGTGATGTCACCGAGAGAGTCTAGTGAGGACGTAGAGAATATCTGACACTGGTGATGTCACCGAGAGAGTCTAGTGAGGACGTACCGAATATCTGACACTGGTGATGTCACTGAGTCTAGTGAGGTCATACAGACTATCTGCCACTGGTGATGTCACTCACTAAGTGTAGGTCACACAGTCTATGTAGCAGAATATCCTGCGATTGGACAACGGTGACATCACAGAGCTAGTGCACTGAGGTCATAGAATCTGTATAGCAGACTAGTCTGTAACTGGATGGTGATGTCATTCAGAGAGTGTAGATAGGATCTATGACAGGATGATGATGTCACAGAGTGAGTGTAGTGAGGTCACACAGTGTAAGTTGCAGGAGAGTTGGTGATTGGATGATGATGTCACTGAGGTAGTGTGGTGATGTCACAGTCTGTGTCAGGTGCATACGTGGCTACTGTATTACTCTCGTCTCCCCCACGCCGGGCTATAAGTGTCTAGTACTGTCTGTGTAATCTGCATTATGTGCTAAGAAAACTTTTGGATATTATTCCGACATTTCCTATTTAATCTTGAGAGACCCTCCGGCTATGAATCGCTACCGAGGAATCGGCAAAGACCAGCTAGACGAGTTCTCTAAGGAAAACTCCCGATAATTTGGGCAATTAGTAGGTCATTGAGTCTCCCTGGCACTGGGATTAGAGTTGTGTCAACAATGTTATCGGAATGGTTTATTTATCTTGGAGGTGGCTGCAGATCTCAGGATTAGGTCTATTGATGGATGAGGCCACAGACATAACAATCTCATCTAGTGTCTGGGCACCCCGGGCCCTCACACACCACTTGGTCGTCCTCATCCATCCAAAGTAAGGCTGCATTCACACGGAGTAACATGCCGTGTGATGTGGCACATATACGCCGTGTGAGATTTTGAGCGCCGTATACGCTCCCATTGATTTCAATAGGAGCCTGGATTGTATACGCAGCGTTATTTTGCAAAATCACAGCCGCAAAATAGCGCCACGTATACGATCCCGGCTCCTATTGAAATCAATGGGAGCGTATACGGCCCGCAAAAGCTCCCACAGCGTAGACGTGCCAGATTACGAGCCACAATACATTGTGTGAATGCAGCCTAACACGGATGAGAAGCTGCAATAACCAAAACTCTCATATACAAAAAATTCCTTCTTTCGAAACCATTTTTCATTGGCGTCCACTCCTAACATTTCATCTTCTAACCCTGCAAATCATTATCTTAAATTTGCACGTGGATCATGTCAACAACATTCTGCTTTGGTGGTTACCTGCAGAGGACCTTCGGTTTCGGCCAGTGCCCTTTCAAGTCGCCTCTTGACCTCGGAGAGCGCGTTCGTTTCGCCGATCATCTGGTCAATTTCGTGATTGATCTCGGATTTCCAGAAAGAAATGTCATTGACTCGCTCGCCCAAGTCTTTACTGGTGTCGGTTTGGATTTTTCTCGTCTTCTGGTCTTTCTCCTGGATAAGTCGGCTGGTGTCGATGCGTAACCTCTCGGCACTGCGCCTGGAAGACTCGGATTCCCTATAATTGTTGACATTGGACTTGTGCCAGTCATCGGGGGTGTACCTGGTAAAGAGAGCCGTTCTGTTTGCCGGGAATGACAGAATCTGTGCTGGGTGAAGGCCGGGGGCGCTCTTGGAGAGGGGGGCTAGTGTAGGGGTGGCAGAGGCCACCTTGTAGTACGTGCTCGGCCTCCATGGCAGGGTCAGGCTATGGCTTAGAGTGTAGTGAGGGAACCGGTTCTTGTAGCTTGATGCCATTGTGGATATGGCTGGGAGGAAATTGGTTGGGGTGGCCCTGGGACGGGCATAGGTAGACGTCAGTGTAGTGCCGAGGAGCTCCATGATGCCACGAGGACGATCGATACGGTCAGCTACGAAACAGAAAGCAAGAAACGTTACGAGGGCGACACATCATCACACGGAACCCGAAATCGACCTTCACAATGGTAGCAAAAACAGTGAGTAAAGCCGGATTGTGATTGGCTGCTGTGAGTCCCAGGCCTTGTCCGTCAGGCCCAGGGTTTTGCCGTAGACAGTAAGCGATAGCTGCAATTATCCGCTCAATAATTGTCGGCAATCCTATGACAATATCGGGTCAGGTTTCAGCTTTGCTTCTCTGCGGATTTGCAGCCACCCACGGGGATCAATGTTCTCGCAAACGCTCCCAGTCATGGGCTCAGACACTTCACCACTTTCATCTCGTGTAAACACTTCAGGCTCAGCTTTTACATGTCGGCAGAATCGTAGCAATAGAAGATATTGTCTTACATAATAATATGCTGTGGCTGTCATTATCCGGAACAATCCAGCTGGCCAATTGGCTAGTACAATATGCTGGGACTTGTAGCTCAACAGAATCCAGGGTTACTATTGTCTGGTCTACGGCTTCATCCCCTGGAGATATCTCAGCAAGAAGTTCAGGTCAGGACAAAAGAATAATGACAGCGGGATAGATAGATAGATAGATAGATAGATAGATAGATAGACAGGAGATAGATAGATAGATAGATAGATAGATAGATAGATAGATAGATAGATAGATAGGAGATAGATAGATAGGAGATAGATAGATAGGAGATAGATAGATAGATAGATAGATAGATAGATAGATAGATAGGAGATAGATAGATAGATAGATAGATAGATAGATGATAGATAGATAGATAGATGATAGATAGATAGATAGATAGATAGATAGATAGATAGATAGGAGATAGATAGATAGATAGATAGATAGGAGATAGATAGATAGATAGATAGATAGATAGATAGATAGATAGATAGATAGGAGATAGATAGGAGATAGATAGATAGATAGATAGATAGATAGATAGGAGATAGATAGATAGATAGATAGATAGATAGATAGATAGGAGATAGATAGATAGATAGATAGGAGATAGATAGATAGATAGATAGATAGATAGATAGATAGGAGATAGATAGATAGATAGATAGATAGGAGATAGATAGATAGATAGATAGATAGATAGATAGATAGGAGATAGATAGATAGATAGATAGATAGATAGATAGATAGGAGATAGATAGATAGATAGATAGATAGATAGGAGATAGATAGATAGATAGATAGATAGATAGATAGATAGATAGATAGGAGATAGATAGATAGATAGATAAGAGATAGATAGATAAGAGATAGATATGATAGATAGATAGATAAGAGATAGATATGATAGATAGATAGATAGATAGATAGATAGATAGATAGATAGGAGATAGATAGATAGATAGATAGATAGATGATAGATAGATAGATAGATAGATAGATAGATATGAGATAGATAGGAGATAGATAGATAGATAGATAGATAGATAGATAGATGATAGATAGATAGATAGATAGATAGATAGATAGATAGATAGATATGAGATAGATAGGAGATAGATAGATAGATAGATAGATAGATATATAGATAGATAGATAGATAGATAGATAGATAGATAGATAGATAGATAGATAGATATGAGATAGATAGATAGGAGATAGATAGATAAGAGATAGATAGATAAGAGATAGATATGATAGATAGATAGATAGATAGATAGATAGATAGATAGATAGATAGGAGATAGATAGATAGATAGATAGGAGATAGATAGATAGATAGGAGATAGATAGATAGATAGATAGATAGATAGATAGATAGATAGGAGATAGATAGATAGATAGATAGATAGATAGATAGATAGATAGGAGATAGATAGATAGATAGATAGATAGATAGATAGATAGATAGACAGGAGATAGATAGATAGATAGATAGATAGATAGATAGATAGATAGGAGATGGATAGCGAGATAGATAGATAAGAGATAGATATGATAGATAGATAGATAGATAGATAGATAGATAGGAGATAGATAGATAGATAGATAGATAGATAGATAGGAGATAGATAGATAGATAGATAGATAGATAGGAGATAGATAGATAGATAGATAGATAGATAGATGATAGATAGATAGATAGATAGATAGATATGAGATAGATAGGAGATAGATAGATAGATAGATAGATAGATAATAGATAGATAGATAGGAGATAGATAGATAGATAGATAGATAGATAGGAGATAGATAGATAGATAGATAGATAGGAGATAGATAGATAGATAGATAGATAGATAGATAGATAGATAGGAGATAGATAGGAGATAGATAGATAGATAGATAGATAGATAGGAGATAGATAGATAGATAGATAGATAGATAGATAGATAGATAGATAGGAGATAGATAGATAGATAGATAGGAGATAGATAGATAGATAGATAGATAGATAGGAGATAGATAGATAGATAGATAGATAGGAGATAGATAGATAGATAGATAGATAGATAGATAGATAGATAGGAGATAGATAGATAGATAGATAGATAGATAGATAGGAGATAGATAGATAGATAGATAGATAGGAGATAGATAGATAGATAGATAGATAGATAGATAGATAGATAGGAGATAGATAGATAGATAGATAAGAGATAGATAGATAAGAGATAGATATGATAGATAGATAGATAAGAGATAGATATGATAGATAGATAGATAGATAGATAGATAGATAGATAGGAGATAGATAGATAGATAGATAGATAGATGATAGATAGATAGATAGATAGATAGATAGATAGATATGAGATAGATAGGAGATAGATAGATAGATAGATAGATAGATAGATGATAGATAGATAGATAGATAGATAGATAGATAGATAGATAGATAGATATGAGATAGATAGGAGATAGATAGATAGATAGATAGATAGATAGATATATAGATAGATAGATAGATAGATAGATAGATAGATAGATAGATAGGAGATAGATAGATAGGAGATAGATAGATAAGAGATAGATAGATAAGAGATAGATATGATAGATAGATAGATAGATAGATAGATAGATAGATAGGAGATAGATAGATAGATAGATAGGAGATAGATAGATAGATAGGAGATAGATAGATAGATAGATAGATAGATAGATAGATAGATAGGAGATAGATAGATAGATAGATAGATAGATAGATAGATAGATAGGAGATAGATAGATAGATAGATAGATAGATAGATAGATAGACAGGAGATAGATAGATAGATAGATAGATAGATAGATAGATAGGAGATGGATAGCGAGATAGATAGATAAGAGATAGATATGATAGATAGATAGATAGATAGATAGGAGATAGATAGATAGATAGATAGATAGATAGATAGATAGATAGGAGATAGATAGATAGATAGATAGATAGATAGATAGGAGATAGATAGATAGATAGATAGATAGATAGATGATAGATAGATAGATAGATAGATAGATAGATAGATATGAGATAGATAGGAGATAGATAGATAGATAGATAGATAGATAATAGATAGATAGATAGGAGATAGATAGATAGATAGATAGATAGATAGATAGGAGATAGATAGATAGATAAATAGATAGATAGGAGATAGATAGATAGATAGATAGATAGATAGATAGATAGATAGGAGATAGATAGATAGATAGATAGATAGATAGGAGATAGATAGATAGATAGATAGATAGATAGATAGATAGATAAGAGATAGATAGATAAGAGATAGATAGATAGATATGAGATAGATAGGAGATAGATAGATAGATAGATAGATAGATAGATAGATAGATAGATAGATAGATAGATAGATATGAGATAGATAGGAGATAGATAGATAGATAGATAGATAGATAGATAGATATGAGATAGATAGGAGATAGATAGATAGATAGATAGATAGATAGATAGATAGATATGAGATAGATAGGAGATAGATAGATAGATAGATAGATAGATAGATAGATAGGAGATAGATAGATAGATAGATAGATAGATAGATAGATAGGAGATAGATAGATAGATAGATAGATAGATAGGAGATAGATAGATAGATAGATAGATAGATAGATAGATAGATAGGAGATAGATAGATAGATAGATAAGAGATAGATAGATAAGAGATAGATATGATAGATAGATAGATAAGAGATAGATATGATAGATAGATAGATAGATAGATAGATAGATAGATAGGAGATAGATAGATAGATAGATAGATAGATGATAGATAGATAGATAGATAGATAGATAGATAGATAGATATGAGATAGATAGGAGATAGATAGATAGATAGATAGATAGATAGATAGATAGATGATAGATAGATAGATAGATAGATAGATAGATATGAGATAGATAGGAGATAGATAGATAGATAGATAGATAGATATATAGATAGATAGATAGATAGATAGATAGATAGATAGATAGGAGATAGATAGATAGGAGATAGATAGATAAGAGATAGATAGATAAGAGATAGATATGATAGATAGATAGATAGATAGATAGATAGATAGGAGATAGATAGATAGATAGATAGGAGATAGATAGATAGATAGGAGATAGATAGATAGATAGATAGATAGATAGATAGATAGATAGGAGATAGATAGATAGATAGATAGATAGATAGATAGATAGGAGATAGATAGATAGATAGATAGATAGATAGATAGATAGACAGGAGATAGATAGATAGATAGATAGATAGATAGATAGATAGGAGATGGATAGCGAGATAGATAGATAAGAGATAGATATGATAGATAGATAGATAGATAGATAGGAGATAGATAGATAGATAGATAGATAGATAGATAGGAGATAGATAGATAGATAGATAGATAGATAGGAGATAGATAGATAGATAGATAGATAGATAGATAGATGATAGATAGATAGATAGATAGATAGATATGAGATAGATAGGAGATAGATAGATAGATAGATAGATAGATAGATAATAGATAGATAGATAGGAGATAGATAGATAGATAGATAGATAGATAGATAGATAGATAGGAGATAGATAGATAGATAGATAGATAGATAGGAGATAGATAGATAGATAGATAGATAGATAGATAGATAGATAGGAGATAGATAGGAGATAGATAGATAGATAGATAGATAGATAGATAGGAGATAGATAGATAGATAGATAGATAGATAGATAGGAGATAGATAGATAGATAGATAGGAGATAGATAGATAGATAGATAGATAGATAGATAGATAGGAGATAGATAGATAGATAGATAGATAGGAGATAGATAGATAGATAGATAGATAGATAGATAGATAGGAGATAGATAGATAGATAGATAGATAGATAGATAGATAGATAGGAGATAGATAGATAGATAGATAGATAGGAGATAGATAGATAGATA